>NC_086448.1:740021176-740253676 GCF_028390025.1 Pseudophryne corroboree | reverse complement strand
TGTGCATCACATATGTATGTGATGCACAAAGCACTTTATGCAGAGTTGTTGTGATATGTCGTTTGTGTAACCGGTTACTATGGTTACTCTTTCCCTAGCCCCAATGCGCTAGCCGCACGGACCGGAGCCGCGTCACTTCCGGTTGAGCGGAGCGACGCCAGACCGGGATCCGGGCAGCGTGGCGGGTGGCAGTGGTGAGTACCTCCTACACTGTATGGTATTTAAGCACAGTATTTTGCACTATGTGGTTATCCTGACGAAGGGGCTGCGTCCCCGAAACGTTGACACAATAAAGGACACGATTTCTTCACCTTCAGTTACAAGTCTCCCAGTGCCGCACTTATTTGCATTGCTATCCATGGGATCCAGGACCCAGGAGGTGAGGGCACGGGAGCACTAACGTGACGCTGGGGAGCGTGAGGAGTGCCGGGTCGTCTGCAAAATATATATATATATATAATATAATATAATATAATTCAAATTTATATTATTCTTCTTTAATCGGTAGAATTTGTTGAAACCTGGTAGTCAGGGGAGGTGATGGTAACCATTATCTCTTAATTCAATATTATATTGTAAATTACTTTTTTTTTCTTTTTTTACCCCTTTGAAAAGTAGATCATCCACAGTATGAACACATCACCAAAATGAAACGTCTGCATTATTTCTGCCTAAAGAATTATAAAGCAAATCAGCAAGGAAAGAAAATCATTTCACCTCAGCCAACTTTCTGTTCTGAAAATTCAGGTAATGTATTCCTGCTCCTAAATTGTATTTGGGGAAGTGTTATTAATTTCATATATCAAGTTGGTAGTGGCCATCTGTTCTCTCCACACTGCTCCGTCTCTCTCCATCTGCCCTGTTTTATTTCTGCTAATCGGGTGGCAAGAGCTCAGACGATCGCGAAGTTTTCTTCCTGACTTTTGATTTGTCAGTCATGCAGGAGACAGCTGTGCGCTTTCAGCAGAGTCATCTGATAGTGAGAGTGGAATATATACACATCTCACCTTCTCCTGCATTATTCCCCAATTCTCTCTAACATAAAAACAAAACAAAAAACCCTCACACATTTCTGTAAGGCAGATTACACTTTGTGTGCACTAGCAATCCACTCTCCCAGCGTAAATGTGGCTGCTTGAATATAAATGTATCTGCAAGGCCTTATAATATTAAAGAAAACAGACAGCAGGGATGCATTTCAAGTGTGGAAAGATGTAGCAGTTTTACACTACAAAGAACATCAGAATAAATTGGTGTGAAGCTCTGTTTTCAGGAAATTACACCAAAGGGAGAGTTTGCAGACAACTCATGTATACAGTTTTGAATTCAGTTACTTGCACTTAAAATTAAAAGTCAGCAACCTTGACGTATAAATAATGCTAAATGAATCAGATTAATAATAACAAAACATAAAAATTATTGTTCTAGTAAAAAAACATATTACAATATTAGTGCCTTGCCTATCTCTCATAGGGCCAAATTCATTATCCTTAATTTGTCTTAATTTCTACATTCCCCATGCTTTGGTATAGGGAGGCAGAAACTGGAACATTCATAAAACTCAGAAAATGCTTTATTTTCCGAGTTTGAATGCGGAACTCATCCTGAGATGGTGAACAGCCCCCCCAATCTCTTCACAAGCTGCCATTTACACAGCAGCTTGTTGCGCAGGGGGTGGGGGAGAAGAGGACAGCGACTGCAGCAGTACAGGAAAAATATAACTTTTCAGAAAAACTGCTTGGCAAAAATAGCAGTTTTTCGGAAGTGATATTTTTATTAGAGAGGCAGGATGAATAGTAAAAAAAACGGAGAAATGAAAGTGCGAGAATAGACAACTAGAAGTGTGTCAGGGAGAGTGAGGGGGAGATGTCAAGGGGGAGAGTGGTGTCAGGGAGAAAGAGAGTGTGTCAGGGATAGAGAGAGAGGGTGTTAGGGAGAGAGGGAGTGTTAGGGAGAAAGGTGGGATGTCAGAGAGAGAGAGAGAGAGAGAGAGAGAGACTGTGTCAGAGAGTGAAAGAGGAGAGAGAGGGAAACAGTGTCAGGGAGAGGGAGAGATAGTTGAGTGTAAGCAAATTAGATCAGATGGGTGCGCTGATCTTAAATGAAAGGAAGGTAATACTTTCCTTAAAATCTTTCTTCCGCAGTGCTTTTGGACATCAAACGGTGGGCTCCATATAAGGGAGAAACTAAATTTCCAATATGGTATAGTACGTTCAGATAATTTATTGTAACAAACTAGTTAAAAGCAGCAGCAAACATGCTCTTAAAAAAAGCACAATCTCTTCAAATTGATTAAGACAAATCACAGAGGTAAAGGTGGAGGTTTACCAGATTTACGTATAGTTTGGGCCTTAAGATATAATCATGAGTAGTGACTGGCTCCGGAAACCGGCTCCAAAGTCCAAACTTCACGTTCGTCTGGTCAGCCTTTCACCATATGGAATAGCACTCCTGTCATACGCTGCCAACGCGTTTCGGGACCTCTCCCTTCCTCAAGGCAGTATCTGTCAAGGGGGGGAGAGGGAGAGAGAGAATGTAAGGGATAGAGAGAGAGGGTATTAGGGAGAGAGTGTCAGGGAGAAAGGTGGGATGTCAGAGAGAGATACAGTGTCAGAGAGCGTAAAAGAGGAGAGGGAAACAGTGTCAGGGAGAGGGAGAGATAGTGTCAGGGAGAGAGAGGGCGAGGGAGACCATGTCAGAGAGAGAGAGAGAGAGACAATGTCAGGGAGAGAGAGACAGTGTCAGGGCGAAAGAGACAGTGTCAGAGAGGGAGAGAAAGAGACAGCATTAGGCAAAGAGAGAGAGAGGGGAGACAGTATCACAGAAAGAGAGCGAGAGGGAGAGAGCGTGTCAGGGAGAGAAAGAGTAAGTGTCAGGGAGAGAGAGGGAGAAAGACAGTGGGCTTAATTCAGAGCTGATCGCTGCTACAACAGTGATCGCACTCTGAAGCTATTTCTGTAGTGCGCCCACACAGTCAGTGAGATACCCCACGCCCCGAAGTCATTCCTAAAACTGCCAAATGAAATAACTTTGATAAGGTCACCTGGTCGCAGTTAGTGGGCCCATAATTATGGCCACAATTATGCTAAGAACCCTCAATTTGTACACTGTTATATACAAACAGCATTCTGCCTGCATTCTCCATTGTATATGTTTATATGTCACTTTCTCTCTATGAATAAAACTCAACAGCTGTGAGGAGCCACTCAGGACGTATGGACGTCTCCTCCTGGAGCTAATAATGGGAAACATGGGAGTACAGTAGCTTCTGATTGGTTTATTGTACTGTTGTTGTGATTGTGACTGTCTTTCCATCACTTGGAGAGTATATAATCACACATGAAGAAAGGGATATCTCTAAGGTCACTCATATCTATCAGGATTTCTATGGTGGTGGTTAATGTTCCCTTGTCACCAGCACAGTCGTGGATGTGAAATTTCATTAGATAACACTTTATATAAATCTTTGGTATATTTTATTGTCCTTACCTGTTACTTTAATATCGTTATGCAGATCTTCTCATTAGTTGTATCTTCATTCTGCTGTAAATGTTTCCTGATATTTCTGTATCTCTCTGTACAAGAGCGCATGATACTGTATCTGTAGTGCCTTATAAAAAAACTTTGATGATAAATTAAACCCACCAAAGCAATAGTCAATTTTTTTTAAATATATGTATTTGTATAATTGTGAGGTTTTCAGTTTAGTAAAGATATGTGAATGCATGGTGCGTACGCACGAGTGGCTAAGACGTGCGTGACCACGAATAGCCGCATGCCGCAATGCGCCCATTACAGGTAAGATGAGGATGTGCAAATCTGTAGATTTTGTATTAACCCCCACCCCCATTCAAAGCCTGAAATTGGACTTAAAAACTTTGTCTCAGATAAGAACTTCTTGGCCCATCTAATCTGCCCATGGCCACGCACACACTTACACATGAGGGCTCATTTTTGTCAGGAGCCAATTAACCTACCAGTATATTTTTGGATTGGGGGAGGAAACCAGAGTACACAGAAGAAACCCACCCAAGCACGGGGAGAATCTACAAACTCCACACAGTAAGGGCCATGGTGGTAATTGTACGCGTGACCTCAGCGCTGTGATGCAGTAATGCCAACCATTACACCAGCTGACGTATGCTGTGTGACCCGGTAATACAAGGTCATGCATGCGAAATATGGTCTTTAACTGGCTGGAAATCTGTTTAGTTACCTTATTGCTCTCAGGTAGTTTTGCCGAGGAGCTGAGCAGCACTCAACTGCGACAACAACTTTTGGGGTTAAATAGAGGTGAAAAATATATTCTATTGACACAATTAGCAGTGAAAGAAAATCAGGCAAGACCAGAATGTTCTTACACAGGAAAGAAATGTGTGTGAGTGTGTGTGTGTGACCCCTGGTGTGCGCGATCACCACCCCCTGTGTTGTGTCTTCCCCACGGAGGCAGTGGCTGCAAGAACTACATCTCCCAGTATCCCTTTAGACTCCCAGCAGCCCCCATGCCTCCCAGCAGCTCCCTCTCCAGTGTAAAGATGGAAGGGAGACCATAAGAAGCCGCGGAGACCATCGTAGTCCACCGGACAGGTGAGTATCATTATTTTTTATTTTTTTTTCATCCCGCTATACCATTTTTAAAAAATTGGATACCGCTGGTATCAGCAACGCGCATACCGCCGGTAATCCAACATTGTGT
The DNA here is from genome assembly GCF_028390025.1 of Pseudophryne corroboree. Taxonomy (NCBI): domain Eukaryota; kingdom Metazoa; phylum Chordata; class Amphibia; order Anura; family Myobatrachidae; genus Pseudophryne; species Pseudophryne corroboree. The sequence continues at coordinate 740,248,980 of NC_086448.1, read as the reverse complement.
TTTTTTACCTCACTAAACCTTGCGCCCAATTGAATTACCCCACAAATGTCACCATGTTCATCATCTCATAATGGTACTTATGCTAATGGTGAAATTTCCACTGTGTCAACATGTACTATATCAACATTTTTTCCATGTCAACATTTTGCAGTGTTTTACATCATAAATATCAACATAGTGAATGTCAACAGTCTGCATAATTCAGTACCCATGTGATTTTTTAATGTACTCTATGTAGTATAGGTATAAATATAGAAACTATAGGGGTCATTCCGACCAGATCGCTCGCTGCAGTTTCTTAAGCCGCCATTTAGTGGGCGTGGTCTGGCCAATGCAGGCGTGACGTCACACACAGCCGCTGCGGGCCGGGGAGCGATGATTAGCTCCCGGCCAGCACGCTAAAGCTAGTCGGGAGCTACTCTTGAAGTGCAAAGGCATCGCCGCTGTGCGATGCCTTTGCACTTCTGCGGGGGGGGCGGCACTGACATGCGGGGCGGACTAGCCCCGTGCTGGGCGTCCACCCGCATGTCAGTGTGAATGATCGTAGCTGTGCTAAATTTAGCACAGCTACGATCAACTCGGAATGACCCCCTATAACTAGGAGCCACAGGTTATTTTCTATTTATGTATTTTTTATTTATTTTTTGCTTAGCAAAATTCTTTATTTTATTCTAAGATTCAAGGACCATCTGATATCATGTTTAATTTAAAATATGGCATGTCTCATTGGGGTTGGGAATCTTTATGTCTAGAACATGGTGACTGTGTAGCCTGAAACCATATGCCACCTACTTTAATATTTTCAGGATTGCTTCTGCCTAAAGGTAGCATGTCCCAAGTTTTATAAAACACATATTGCTGTAGGGCAAAAGTGAATCTTTTATATTTAAACAGTCTGGACAAAGCCTTACTGAATTAGGGGATTATAGTTTTAAAAATGATTTATAAAAATAATACAATTTTATATATATATATATATATACAGTATATATGTATATATATATATATATACATATACAGTATGTATATATATATATGTACAGTATATATACTGTATATATCTATATATATCTATATATATCTATATATATATATGTATATATTAGAGATGAGCGGGTTCGGTTCGAACCCTACCGGACTTCACGTCATGAGCCCGGATCCGAGTCAAGCTCAGGATTTCCCGCCTGACTTGGAAACCAGAACAAAGCAAAACGTCATCATCTCGCTATCGGATTCTCGCGGGGTTTGGATTCCATATAAGGAGACGCGCGTCGCCGCCATTTTCACTCCGGCATTGGAGAGTGTAGAGAGAGGACGTGTGTCCATCCTCAGTGTCCGTGTCTTGCGCTGCATCAGTCCAGTCACAGTAGTGGTGTCCTCTACTGCCATATGTCCAGTGCTGCTGTATAAATCCAGTCCAGTGGTGCTGTGTTATGCTGCATCAGTCCAGTGGTGGTGTCTTGTGCTGCGTCAGTCCAGTCACAGTGGTGGTGTCTTCTGCTGCCATATGTCCAGTGCTGCTGTATAAGTCCAGTCCAGTGGTGCTGTGTTGCGCTGCATCAGTCCAGTGGTGGTGTGTTGTGCTGCATCAGTCCAGTGGTGGTGTCCTCTGCTGCCATATGTCCAGTGCTGCTGTATAAGTCCAGTCCGTTGCAGTGGTGCTGTGTTGTCCTACATCAGTCCAGTGGTGGTGTCCCTGTGCTGCCGGCCTGCTGTATATATCCAGTGGTACTACCATATATGTCCAGTGATCCTGCCGTATATGTCCATTGATACTGCTGTATATGTCCAGCGGTACTGCCGTATAAATCCAGTGATCCTGCCGTATAAGTCCAGTGATCCTGCCGTCTAATTACAGTGGTAATGGCGTATAAGTCCAGTCCAGTGATACTGCCGTATATGTCCAGTGATACTGCCGTATATGTCCAGCGGTACTGCAGTATATTTCCAGCGGTACTGCCGTATAAATCCAGTGATCCTGTCGTACAAGTCCAGTGATCCTAACATTAATTTCCACTCATTTCCAGGTGTTTCTGAACACCTCACAATATTGTTTTTAGGCCAAAAGGTTGCACCGAGGTGGCTGTATGACTAAAATAAGCGACACAAGTGTGCGGCACAAACACCTGGCCCATCTAGGAGTGGCACTGCAGTGGGAGACAGGATGGAAGATTTAAAAAATAGGCCCCAAACAGCACATGATGCAAAGAAGAAAAAGAGGTGCAATGAGGTAGCTGGATGACTAAGCTAAGCGACACAAGTGTGCGGCACAAACATCTGGCCCATCTAGGAGTGGCACTGCAGTGGCAGACAGGATGGCAGATTTAAAAAATAGGCCCCAAACAGCACATGATGCAAAGAAGAAAAAGAGGTGCAATGAGGTAGCTGGATGACTAAGCTAAGCTACACAAGTGTGCGGCACAAATACCTGGCCCATCTAGGAGTGGCACTGCAGTTACAAACAGGATGGCACTTAAAAAAAACTAGTCCCAAAACAGCACATGATGCAAAGAAGAAAAAGAGGTGCAAGATGGAATTGTCCTTGGTCCCTCCCACCCACCCTTATGTTGTATAAACAGGACATGCACACTTTAACAAACCAATCATTTCAGCGACAGGGTCTGCCACACGACTGTGGCTGAAATGACTGGTTTGTTTGGGCCACCACCAAAAAAGAAGCAATCAATCTCTCCTTGCACAAACTGGCTCTACAGAGGCAAGATGTCGACCTCATCCTCATCCTCCGATTCCTCACCCCTTTCACTGTGTACATCCTCCTCCTCACAGAGTATTGATTCGTCCCCACTGGAATCCACCATCACAGGTCCCTGTGTACTTTCTGGAGGCAATTGCTGGTAAACATCATCTTCTCCACATTTTGTGGAAGTAACCTCCTACGCCAGTCGCTGAGAAGGTTACCGGCTGCACTAAACACTCTTTCGGAGTACACACTGGAGGGAAGGGGGGGCAACTTAGGTAAAATAAATCCAGTTTGTGCATTGGCATCCAAATTGCCACTTTTTCCTGCCAGTATACATACGGACTGTCTGACATGCCTACTTGGGTTCTGTCACTCATATAATCCTCCACCATTCTTTCAATGGTGACAGAATCATATGCAGTGACAGTAGACATGTCAGTGATCGTTGGCAGGTCCTTCAGTCCGGACCAGATGTCAGCTTTCGCTCCTGACTGCCCTACATCACTGCCAGCGGGTGGGCTAGGAAATCTTATCCTTTTCCTTGCAGCCCCAGTGGCAGGAGAAATTGAAGGACGAGCTGTTGACAGGTCACGTTCCGCTTGAGTTGACAATTTACTCACCAGCAGGTCTTTGCCCCTCCTCACACTTGTGTCTGCTGGAAAGAGAGACACAACGTAGGCTTTAAACCTAGGATCAAGCACGGTGGCCAAAATGTAGTGCTCTGATTTCAACAGATTGACCACCCTTGAATCCTGGCGCAGCGAATGAAGGGCTCCATCCACAAGTCCCACATACTTTGCAGAATTGCTCCGTCTTAGCTCCTCCTTCAATTTATCCAGCTGCTTCTGCAAAAACCTGATGAGGGGAATGACCTGACTCAAGCTGGCAGTGTCTGAACTGACTTCACGTGTGGCAAGTTCGAAGGGTTGGAGAACCTTGCACAACGTTGAAATCATTCTCCACTGCGCTTGAGTCAGGTGCATTCCCGTCCTTTGTCTATATCGTAGGCAGATGTATAGGCTTGAATGGCCTTTTGCTGCTCCTCCATCCTCTGAAGCATATAGAGTGTTGAATTCCTCCTTGTTACCACCTCTTGCTTCAGGTGATGGCAGGGCAGGTTCAGAAGTGTTTGCTGGCGCTCCAGTCTTCGGCATGCAGTGGCTGAATGTCGAAAGTGGCCCACAATTTTTTGGGCCACCAACAGCATATCCTACATGCCCCTATCATTGTTAAAAAAAAATCTGCACCACCAAATTAATTGTATGTGCAAAACATGGGACATGCTGGAATTTGCCCAGATGTAATGCACGCACAATATTGGTGGCATTGTCCGATATCACAAATCCCCAGGAGAGTCTAAGTGGGGTAAGCCATTGTGCTATGATGTCCCTCAGTTTCCGTAAGAGGTTGTCAGCGGTGTGCCTCTTACGGAAACTGGTGATACACAGCGTAGCCTGCCTAGGAACGAGTTGCCATTTGTGAGATGTTGCTACTGGTGCCGCTGCTGTTGTTGCTGCGGTAAGCAATACATCTACCCAGTGGGCTGTCACAGTTCTGTAGTCCTTAGTTTGCCCTGCTCCACTTGTCCACATTTCCGTTCTTAAGTGGACACTGGGTACAACCGCATTTTTCAGGACACTGATGACACTTTTCTCTTAATGTCCCTGTACAGTCAGGGAATCACTTTCCTAGTGAAGTGGAATCTAGAAGGGATTTGGTACCGGGGACACATTATGTCCATCAACTGTCTAAATGGCACTGCACTAATGGCGGATACCGGACGCATGTCTAACAGCAGCATAGTTGCTATGGCCTCAGTAATTCGCTTTGGAACAGGGTGACTGCTGTCATTTTTCATCTTCCTCACAAAGGACTTTTGGACAGTCAATTGCTTAGTTGAAGTAGTACAAGTGGTCTTCCGACTTCCCCTCTGGGATGATCGACTCCCATCAGCAACAACAGCAGTGGCAGCAGCAGCAGTAGGCGTACCACTCAAGGATCCTCTGACGGAATCCCGGTTAGGAGAGGACTCGTCAGTCATGCCAGTGACATGGCCTGCAGGACTACTGATGTTCCTGACTGAGGAGGAAATTGAAGTTGAGGGAGTTGGTGGTGTGGCTTGCAGGAGCTTGGGTACAAGAGGAAGAAGGGATTTAGGTGTCAGTGGACTGCTTACGCTCTTACCCAAAGTTTCTGAACTTGACAATGACTTCTGATGACTGCGCTGCAGGTGACATATAATGGAGGATGTTCCAAGGTGGTTAACGTTGTTACCCCTACTTATTACGGATTGACAAAGGCAACATATGGCTTGACACCTGTTGTCCGGACATGTGGAGAAATAATTCCACGCTGAAGATGTGTTTTTTTTGTATTTTGCCCAGGCATGACAATGGGCTTTCTCATCCCACGGACATAAACTGTCTCCACTGGTGCCTTATTCAAACCAACCACATCACCATTAGAATCCTCATCGTCAACTTTCTCCTCAGTGCCAGCAACACCTATATCCTCCTCATCCTGGTGTACTTCTACAGTGACATCCTCAATCTCAGTATCAGCAATTGGACTGGCGATGATCTTCCCAGCACTTGCAGGGGGCAAGCAAATGGTGGTAGGAGCCTTCTCTTTCCATACAGTCTTGGGAAGGTCAGGCCTACACATCGCAACTGCGGACACACTTGGACTCTCCTTGGGGATTTGTGATATCTCTGAACGCACAGTTGTATTTTCCTGTGCTTTAACAAGCTTTACATTATTCGAGAGGGAGGATGGCTTCCCTCCTCATGAGAAGCTTAGACACCAGTCATGCACATAGGCCAAGGCCTTAGCCTTTCCTTTCCACTTCATGTCGTGAATGGCATATTGGCAATTTTAAGTTTCTCATCAGATAAAAAAAAATGTCTGATTATTAATTTTTGCTTCTTGGATTTTACATGTCCTCTATGACATTAGGCATCGGCCTTAGCAGATTACGTTGATGGAATTGCATCATCAATGTCAGTACTGGTGGCAGCAGCAGCTTCAGCACTAGCACTAGTACTAGGAACTGGAAATAGTTCCTGATCTTCTACTATTTTTTTCTCCAAATTGTTGTTCTCCATTTTACAGGACAGCACCCCTTTATTATTACAGCACACAGAACAGTTCCCCTTTATTTTCACAGCACCACTGTATACTTACAGCATACAGTACCAGTGTAATGTTATTTGAACAGCAGCACCCCTATATTTTACAGCATACAGCAGTGTGCTTTTCATTTTTAACAACTGCACCCCTGAATTTTTATAGCATACAGGGTCAGTGTAATGTTATTTGAACAGCGACACCCCTATATTTTACAGTATACAAGAGCAGTGTGATTTTAATTTTTAACAACTGCACCTCTGAATTTTTACAACATACAGGGCCACCAGCACCCCTATATTTTACAGCATACAGGAGCAGTGTGCTTTTAATTTTTAACAACTGCACCCCTGAATTTTTATAGCACACATGACCAGTGTAATGTTATTTTAACAGCAACACCCCTACATTTTACAGCATACAGCAGTGTGCTTTTAATTTTTAACTGCACCTCTGAATTTTTACAAGATGCAAGGCCAGCAGCACCCCAATATTTTACAGCACACAGGAGCAGTTTGCTTTGAATTTTTAACAACTGCACCTCTGAATTTTTACAACATACAGGGCCAGCAGCACCCCTATATTTTAAAGCATACAGGAGGACAGTGCCCCTGTACCCTGTACAACATAGTGACAGCCAGGACAGCAACACCCATGTACAGCTGCAGCACATGAAACACCAGTGACAGCCAGGACAGCATCCCTAACACAGCACAGGTCAGTGACTGCAGCAGCACCCCTACAGAGCACACACTAAGCCCACATGATGCCACCACCCACAGAGAGAGACAGAGGTCTGGTTCCCTCACTCTCCAAGTCCGGAGTGAAAATGGCAGTGACGCGCGGCTGTTTATATGGAATCCAAAACCCGCGAGATTCAGACAATGCACACTGATGACGTTTTGCCTCGTTCTGGTTTCTGAGTCTGGCGGAAAGTCCCGAATCAGACTCGGATCCGGACTCGGAGCATGAAGTTCGGGGGGTTTCGGTTCTCAGGGAACCGAACCCGCTCATATCTAACATATACACACACATATATCACACACACATATATCAAGATCTATTTTGCAGATGAAAGATCACACAAGTCCGTTGGTGCGACTCAGGTGCATAAAAATAGAAATAAACATCAAAATAAATTCCTTGCCGTCCGGCGCTAACTATACTCAGGATAAACCAAACTCACAAAAAAAAATACAAGAAGTTTATATCAGCCACAGCTCACTGGATTTCAAGCCCAAGTTTCTTTCACAGAGACTCCATAGTTTCTCCTTTTCCCCAAGCAGTATGAGAGAGCAATGATCAGGTTGACAACCTTTTTAACATACCCATACAGCTAAAAGCCCTAATTAGCCTAGCCCAAAAACATGAACTGGGCCTGAATGGATGGAGAACTAGTCCTCTCTTCTCATATCCAACCCATAGGACCCTGAGCCGTTTCTTACAAAAAACTCTCAGCAGGACCAACACAATATTCCTGGGGTTTGAAACACATAGATAAGAAACCTAGGGCAAATATACCTGCCTTCCACCACTATTCCAGTGATCTTGTGAAAAGTGAAAACACAGGTGGTGAATGTCATTACACCCTTGGGTAATGTATGTAACCATGTTTATTTGGAGAGCGCTGTATGTTGGTGTAAAAAAAAATGTTTTTCTATACTGTGATACCTTGAGTAATTTTGGATGTTTTTACTACTTTACACCTATGAACCTGCACTCTTTGTTTTATTGCTCACCTGTCTAAGGATATTCTTTCTATTGTCTTATTTTAGGTATAACACTTGTATAAAACCTTGTAGAGATTAAGATGATAAATTTCATGGTCAGATGGTATGTCCTTGAAGAACCTTAGGATCTTGACAGAATTGATAGATGTTATTTAGACAATGTCCTTTTAGAGAATGTCCTCTTTGCAGTGACTCCAATGAGATGGCCGAACTTGTAAATGTATTCCATGCGGGTTTTAAAAATAAGTAAAGCACCAAGAGAATTAGGGCCTAATTCAGAGTTGATCGCATCAGCAAATTTGTTAGCAGTTGGGCAAAACCATGTGCACTGCAGGGGGGTGCAGATATAACATGTGCAGAGAGAGTTAGATTTGGGTGGGGTGTGTTCAAACTGAAATCTAAACTGCAGTGTAAAAATAAAGCAGGCAGTATTTACCCTGCACAGAATCAAAATAACCCACCCAAATCTAACTCTCTCTGCACGTTATATCTGCCCCACTTGCAGTGCACATGGGTTTGCCCAACTGCCAACAAATTTGCTGCTATCAACTCTGAAATACCCCCTAAGGCCAATGGCCACCATTAGAAGAATAAAAAATAAAAATATTAAAACATTACATCTCACACAGTAGATTACAAGGATGCTTACACAATGATATTTTTGTATGCTGCTAATTTAATCACACTTCGGGCTGATCTCAAACCACCTATCCTACCTCATATGCGGGGTGTGAGCCCATGACACTGCGCCCTCATTGATGGACCATACAGCAACCCTTTAACACTACGCGTTTTGTCTCCTGAGACTTCATCAGGGGTGTATCTTAAACAGATTAAAATTTCATACAAATGCAACAGGTGAAAGTTTTTATGATGTATCAGGATGGTAACCAACCAAGTAGGTAAAGGTTTAGCGATGTAACAGAATGTTATCCTGCAGAGTCAAGTGACAACCTTCTGTGTACTTCTGTCTATGGTAAAAAACCATGTTACATTTGCTAGCACACCTTAGATGACATTGGAATAGACATTTGCATAAGGAGCTATGATTTTCAATACATAATTACAATACTTTGAGCCAGTGCTGGAAAACCATGAATCCGGGGCAAAATTACAAAGTGATGTATTGTATATGCCGGGGCTTTGAAAATAAAGTACCAGCTATTAGATTTGCTATTAAATGGTTTAGATGGGGCTTTGTAAATCACCATCTGTTTTATGGCAGTTGTGTACTGGTTTTTTTCTGTATTTTTTGACCAAATAGACCACAGAATGACTGCAAAAACTCTGCACCACCTTGATGAAAGTAATTATAATGTACTGACTGATGTGGAAGATGATATTGATAATTTACTTATGGGCATAATTTCTGTCTAGGCCAAGCTACCTGCCATCTCCCCTCACAGATCTTACTGGCTTCCTGCCAGAGCACATCTCACTGCACCCTCCCTTCACAACTGTCACTGCCTGCTTGCCTGCAAGGACACATTCCCCTTCCCCCTCCTGCGCAGCTCTCACTGGCTGCCTGCTAGAACACAGAGAGAGTGATATGGAAGGAATATGGGTGGAGGGAGAAGACATGGGAGGTTTCAGAGGAAGAAGGGAAGAAGTGAAAAAAATGGAGGGAGGAAGGGTGGAGAGAAAAAAATGGAAGGTTTAGGGGGAGGATAGAGAAACACAGGAAGAATAGGGAGCGTGTTGGTGAGAGAGACACAGAAGGAATAGCAGAAGGGCATGAGAGACAGAGCCAGCCCAAACCAATATGATGCCCTAGACAAGATGTTGGCTGGTGCCCCCTAACACCACCCCTTGTTCCGCCTCTAACCCTGCACCCCTTTCCCAGCACCATCACCCCTCACACATAGCAGTCCTCATTTTGGTGCTCCTACCCGCTATATTTTAAATAGTAACAGTGCGCACATTCGGCACACAGCTCAAAAAAGGGCGTGTTCTTGTTGGGAAGGGGCCCCCAATTGAAATTACGCCATTCAGTAGTGCAAATTTATTCACATTTTATCATGCGATAGTGTCTCTTATTCACGTTATATCACACAGTAGTACCACTTTACCTTATATACATTATTACTCACAGTAGTGCCCCTTATTAAGATTACATCACAGTGAATTGCTCCTTATTCACACCATATTGCTTTTTATTCTTATTAAACCACACAGTAGTGCCCTTTCTTTATGTTACGTCACACAGTGGAGCACCTTATACCAGTGGCGTGCGGTGAGGTCAGTGGCTGGTGAGGCACTACAGCCATAATGTCCACCGCATCCTGCCGATGACCCCTACCGCTACCGAGCCAATGCCCGACACTGCCTCTGAGCCGATGCCCGCTGCCACCGCCAATGGCTTACAAACTCGCCCACCATCAACTGACCCAGCCCTCCGCCACTAATTTGCATCTCAGTCCGATGCCGCCAATGCCCGCTGCCTGCCTACTCATCATACTTGTTGTATATTGTACATTTTTACAGAAAAAAAATAAAAAATTAGTGTTTGGGACTGGGAAGGGAGTGGGAGGAGGGCATGAATGCAATTTTGTTGTCCAGGGCTTCCATTAACTTAATGGAGAAGGGGCTGAATGGGTTAAAAAAATGTAAAAAAAAAATGCGTGAGGTCCCCCCTCCTAAGTATAACCAGCCTCGGGCTCTTTGAGCTGGTCCTGGTTGTTTAAATACTGGGGAAAAAATTGGACAGGGGTTCCCCGTATTTAGACAACCAGCACCGGGCTCTTAGTCCGGTCCTGGTTCCAAAAATATGGGGAACAAAAGATGTAGGGGTTCCCCGTATTTTTAAAACCAGCACCGAGCTCCACTAGCCATGGACATAATGCCACAGCCGGGGGACACATTTATGTAGGTCCCTGCGGCCGTGGCATTACCCCCCCAACTAGTCACCCCTGGCCGGGGTTCCCTGGAGGAGTGTGGACCCCTTAAATCAAGGGGTCACCACCCCTCCAGGCACCCAAGGGCCAGGGTTGAAGCCCGAGGCTGTCCCTAGCACCCCTGGGCGGTGGGTGCCGGGCTGATAGCCATGTGTGTAAAAAAAAGAATATTGTTTTTTGTTGTGGAACTACAAGGCCCATCAAGCCTCCCCCGCTTGCTGGTACTTGGAGAACCTCAAGTACCAGCATGCAGGGAAATAACGGGCCCGCTGGTACCTGTAGTTCTACAACAACAAAAATACCCAAATAAAAACACAACTCACACACCGTGAAAGAAAACATTTATTAAAACACACTTACACACTCACACATACTTACCTACATCCCACGCCGGTCACGTCCACTTGTCCAGTAGAATCCAATAGGGGTACCTGTAAAAATGAGAGACAGATTACTTACCTACATCCCACGCCGATCACGTCCACTTGTCCAGTAGAATCCAATAGGGTAGGGGTACCTGTAAAAATTAACATTATACTTACAAACTGAGAGAGAGAGAGAGAGAGAGAGAGAGAGAGAGAGAGAGGGCGGGATGTACTAAGCAGTAATATAGCAGTAAAACCTGTTACCAGCCGATGTCTTTTCCCCGTATGTTCTATTAATCCTCAGCCTACTGCGCTGTCTGTTGCTTCCGCATCTCCTGTTACACGTGACTTCTTCGGCACGGTACCTGCTCTCATAGGTAGCCTATTGTTCCACCATAGGCACTGTATGTACGAACGTACAGGACCCGTCACCTCCAGGCATATGTGCCATCGTTTAATGATCGGAGGTGATGGGTCCCGTACGTTCGTATATACGGTGCCCACGGTGGACCAATAGGCTACCTATGAGAGCAGGTATCGTGCAGAAGTCACGTGTAACAGGTGCAAGTCACAGGCTGGGGGTTAAATAAATACGGGGAAAAGATATTGAGCTGGTAGGACACACACACAACCCTACCTGCTGCTGGGGAGAGCCACACGCAGCACGCACACACCCCTACCTGCTGCTGGGGAGAGCCGCACGAGACCGACACACACACACACACACACACACACACCCTACCTGCTGCTGCTGGGGATACCTGCTGCTGGGGAGAGCCGCACGAGACCAGCACCCCCCCACCCTAGCCGCACGAGACCGACCCCCCCCCACCTGCTGTGGATACCTGCTGCTGGGGAGAGACACACGAGACCGACACACACACACACACCCCTACCTACTGCTGCACACACACACACACATACACACACCCCTACCTGCTGCTGCACCCCCCACCTTCCTCCTACCTGCTGCTGGATACAATAACCTGCTGCTGGACATCCCGCCCCCCCACACCTGCTGCTGCTGTGGACACACACACGCAACACACACACACACACTACCTCTGCTGCTGCTGCTGCTGGACCCCCCCCCCCCCCCCCCTGCTGCTGCTGGACACCCACACAACACACACACACTACCTCCGCTGCTGCTGGGGAGAGCCGCACCGGAGGAGAGAGAGCCGCTCCGGTCAGTGGGAGGGCGGAGGAGGGGATAGCCGCACACCACGGCGCTTGGGTCAGCAGGAAGTCGGAGGAGGTCGGGGGAGAGCCGCACTCCCACCTACCTCCAGCGACACCGCCGGGACCCGTCGCCTCCAGCGTCGCATGTGTGGGATTGGACAGCGGATCCAGCACTGGATCCGCTGTCCAATCACAGGTGCCTCGCTGACATGGGGGTGGTGACCCTGTCAGCGAGGCACTTGTAGAAGTGCCGCTTTGCCTATCTTTTTGAATGGGCTTTTACAGCCCAGTGCTTGGCCCCGCCCCTGCTCAGTCCCGTTTCCATTATGTTTGGGAAGCACTGCTATCAGTGCCTCCCAAACACATTTAAACCAGGAAAATTATTAGAATTACATAAAGAATATACTTTTGACACAGAATATGTGTCATAAGTATCTTCTTTATATTATTTTAATAATTAATCACAGGGGAGGCACTGCCTCCCCTGACTGCACGTCCCTGCCTTATACACATATGCCACACATTAGTAATTAGTGATGTGCACCGGACATTTTTCGGGTTTTGTGTTTTGGTTTTGGATTCGGTTCCGCGGCCGTGTTTTGGATTCGGACGCGTTTTGGCAAAACCTCCCTGAAATTTTTTTGTCGGATTCGTGTGTGTTTTGGATTCGTTTTTTTTATACAAAAAACCCTCAAAAACAGCTTAAATCATAGAATTTGGGGGTCATTTTGATCCCATAGTATTATTAACCTCAATAACCATAATTTAAACTCATTTTCAGTATATTCTGAACACATCGCAATATTATTTTTAGTCCTAAAATTTGCACCGAGGTCGCTGGATGGCTAAGCTAAGCGACACAAGTGGCCGACACAAACACCTGGCCCATCTAGGAGTGGCATTGCAGTGTCAGGCAGGATGGCACTTCAAAAAAATTGTCCCCAAACAGCACATGATGCAAAGAAAAAAAGAGGCGCAATGAGGTAGCTGTGAGACTAAGCTAAGCGACCCAAGTGGCCGACACAAACACCTGGCCCATCTAGGAGTGGCACTGCAGTGTCAGACAGGATGGCACTTCAAAAAAATAGTCCCCAAACAGCACATGATGCAAAGAAAAAAATAGGCGCACCAAGGTCGCTGTGTGACTAAGCTAAGCGACACAAGTAGCCGACACAAACACCTGGCCCATCTAGGAGTGGCACTGCAGTGTCAGGCAGGATGGCACTTCAAAAAAATAGTCCCCAAACAGCACATGATGCAAAGAAAAAAAGAGGCGCAATGAGGTAGCTGTGTGACTAAGCTAAGCGACCCAAGTGGCCGACACAAACACCTGGCCCATCTAGGAGTGGCACTGCAGTGTCAGACAGGATGGCAGATTAAATTTTTTTTCCCCAAACAGCACATGCTGCAAAGAAAAAAAGAGGCGCAATGAGGTAGCTGTGTGACTAAGCTAAGCGACACAAGTGGCCGACACAAACACCTGGCCCATCTAGGAGTGGCACTGCAGTGTCAGGCAGGATGGCACTTCAAAAAAATTGTCCCCAAACAGCACATGATGCAAAGAAAAAAAGAGGCGCACCAAGGTCGCTGTGTGACTAAGCTAAGCGACCCAAGTGGCCGACACAAACACCTGGCCCATCTAGGAGTGGCACTGCAGTGTCAGGCAGGATGGCAATTCAAAAAAATTGTCCCCAAACAGCACATGATGCAAAGAAAAATGAAAGAAAAAAGAGGTGCATTATGGAATTGTCCTTGGGCCCTCCCACCCACCCTTATGTTGTAAAAACAGGACATGCACACTTTAACGAACCCATCATTTCAGCGACAGGGTCTGCCACACGACTGTGACTGAAATGACTGGTTGGTTTGGGCCCCCACCAAAAAAAGAAGCAATCAATCTCTCCTTGCACACACTGGCTCAACAGAGGCAAGATGTCCACCTCATCATCATCCTCCGATTCCTCACCCCTTTCACTGTGTACATCCCCCTCCTCACAGATTATTAATTCGTCCCCACTGGAATCCACCATCTCAGGTCCCTGTGTACTTTCTGGAAGCAATTGCTGCTGGTGAATGTCTCCACGGAGGAATTGATTATAATTCATTTTGATGAACATCATCTTCTCCACATTTTCTGGAAGTAACCTCGTACGCCGATTGCTGACAAGGTGAGCGGCTGCACTAAACACTCTTTCAGAGTACACACTGGAGGGAGGGCAACTTAGGTAGAATAAAGCCAGTTTGTGCAAGGTCCTCCAAATTGCCTCTTTTTCCTGCCAGTATACGTACGGACTGTCTGACGTGCCTACTTGGATGCGGTCACTCATATAATCCTCCACCATTTTTTCAATGGTGAGAGAATCATATGCAGTGACAGTAGACGACATGTCAGTAATCGTTGGCAGGTCCTTCAGTCCGGACCAGATGTCAGCACTCGCTCCAGACTGCCTTGCATCACCGCCAGTGGGTGGGCTCGGAATTCTTAGCCTTTTCCTCGCACCCCCAGTTGCGGGAGAATGTGAAGGAGGAGATGTTGACGGGTCACGTTCCGCTTGACTTGACAATTATCTCACCAGCAGGTCTTTGAACCTCTGCAGACTTGTGTCTGCCGGAAAGAGAGATACAACGTAGGTTTTAAATCTAGGATCGAGCACGGTGGCCAAAATGTAGTGCTCTGATTTCAACAGATTGACCACCCGTGAATCCTGGTTAAGCGAATTAAGGGCTCCATCCACAAGTCCCACATGCCTAGCGGAATCGCTCTGTTTTAGCTCCTCCTTCAATGTCTCCAGCTTCTACTGCAAAAGCCTGATGAGGGGAATGACCTGACTCAGGCTGGCAGTGTCTGAACTGACTTCACGTGTGGCAAGTTCAAAGGGTTGCAGAACCTTGCACAACGTTGAAATCGTTCTCCACTGCACTTGAGTCAGGTGCATTTCCCCTCCTTTGCCTATATCGTGGGCAGATGTATAGGCTTGAATGGCCTTTTGCTGCTCCTCCATCCTCTGAAGCATATAGAGGGTTGAATTCCACCTCTTTACCACCTCTTGCTTCAGATGATGGCAGGGCAGGTTCAGGAATGTTTGGTGGTGCTCAAGTCTTTGGTACGCGGTGGCTGAATGCCGAAAGTGGCCCGCAATTCTTCGGGCCACTGACAGCATCTCTTGCACGCCCCTGTCGGTTTTTACATAATTCTGCACCACCAAATTCAATGTATGTGCAAAACATGGGACGTGCTGGAATTTGCCCAGATGTAATGCACGCACAATATTGCTGGCGTTGTCCGATGTCACAAATCCCCAGGAGAGTCCAATTGGGGTAAGCCATTCTGCGATGATGTTCCTCAGTTTCCGTAAGAGGTTGTCAGCTGTGTGCCTCTTCTGGAAAGCGGTGAGACAAAGCGTAGCCTGCCTAGGAACGAGTTGGCATTGGCGAGATGCTGCTACTGGTGCCGCCGCTGCTGTTCTTGCTGCGGGAGGCAATATATCTACCCAGTGGGCTGTCACAGTCATATAGTCCTGAGTCTGCCCTGCTCCACTTGTCCACATGTCCGTGGTTAAGTGGACATTGGGTACAACTGCATTTTTCAGGACACTGGTGACTCTTTTTCTGACGTCTGTGTACATTTTCGGTATCGCCTGCCTAGAGAAATGGAACCTAGATGGTATTTGGTACCGGGGACACAGTACCTCAATCAAGTCTCTAGTTGCCTCTGAATTAACGGTGGATACCGGAACCACGTTTCTCACCACCCAGGCTGCCAAGGCCTGAGTTATCCGCTTTGCAGCAGGATGACTGCTGTGATATTTCATCTTCCTCGCAAAGGACTGTTGGACAGTCAATTGCTTACTGGAAGTAGTGCAAGTGGTCTTCCGACTTCCCCTCTGGGATGACGATCGACTCCCAGCAGCAACAACAGCAGCGCCAGCAGCAGTAGGCGTTACACTCAAGGATGCATCGGAGGAATCCCAGGCAGGAGAGGACTCGTCATACTTGCCAGTGACATGGCCTGCAGGACTATTGGCTGGTGTGGTTTGCAGGAGCTTGGTTACAAGAGGAAGGGATTTAGTGGTCAGTGGACTGCTTCCGCTGTCATCCAAAGTTTTTGAACTTGTCACTGACTTCTGATGAATGCGGTCCAGGTGATGTATAAGGGAGGATGTTCCGAGGTGGTTAACGTCCTTACCCCTACTTATTACAGCTTGACAAAGGCAACACACGGCTTGACACCTGTTGTCCGCATTTGTGTTGAAATAATCCCACACCGAAGAGGTGATTTTTTTTGTATTTTGACCAGGCATGTCAATGGCCATATTCGTCCCACGGACAACAGGTGTCTCTCCGGGTGCCTGACTTAAACAAACCACCTCACCATCAGAATCCTCCTTGTCAATTTCCTCCCCAGCGCCAGCAACACCCATATCCTCATCCTGGTGTACTTCAACAGTGACATCTTCAATTTGACTATCAGGAACTGGACTGCGGGTGCTCCTTCCAGCACTTGCAGGGGGCGTGCAAATGGTGGAAGGCGCAAGCTCTTCCCGACCAGTGTTGGGAAGGTCAGGCATCGCAACCGACACAATTGGACTCTCCTTGGGGATTTGTGATTTAGAAGAACGCACAGTTCTTTGCTGTGCTTTTGCCAGCTTAAGTCTTTTCATTTTTCTAGCGAGAGGATGAGTGCTTCCATCCTCATGTGAATCTGAACCACTAGCCATGAACATAGGCCAGGGCCTCAGCCGTTCCTTGCCACTCCGTGTCGTAAATGGCATATTGGCAAGTTTACGCTTCTCATCAGACGCTTTCAATTTTGATTTTTGGGTCATTTTATGAACTTTTGTTTTTTGGATTTTACATGCTCTCTACTATGACATTGGGCATCGGCCTTAGCAGACGACGTTGATGGCATTTCATCATCTCGGCCATGACTAGTGGCAGCAGCTTCAGCACGAGGTGGAAGTGGATATGATCTTTCCTTATTTTAACCTCCACATTTTTGTTCTCCATTTTTTAATGTGTGGAATTATATGCCAGTATCAATAGCAATGGCCTACTACTATATATACTGCGCACAACTGAAATGCACCACAGGTATGGATGGATAGTATACTTGACGACACAGAGGTAGGTACAGCAGTGGCCTACTGTACCGTACTGCTATATATACTATATACTGGTGGTCAGCAAACTGTGCAAAACTGAAATGCACCACAGGTACGGATGGATAGTATACTTGACGACACAGAGGTAGGTACAGCAGTGGCCTACTGTACCGTACTGCTATATAATATATACTGGTGGTCAGCAAACTGTGCAAAACTGAAATGCACCACAGGTATGGATGGATAGTATACTTGACGACACAGAGGTAGGTACAGCAGTGGCCTACTGTACCGTAATGCTATATATTATATACTGGTGGTCAGCAAACTGTGCAAAACTGAAATGCACCACAGGTATGGATGGATAGTATACTTGACGACACAGAGGTAGGTACAGCAGTGGCCTACTGTACCGTACTACTATATATATTAAATACTGGTGGTCAGCAAACTGTGCAAAACTGATATGCACCACAGGTATGGATGGATAGTATACTTGATGACACAGAGGTAGGTACAGCAGTGGCCTACTGTACCGTACTGCTATATATTATATACTGGTGGTCAGCAAACTGTGCAAAAACTGAAATGCACCACAGGTATGGATGGATAGTATACTTGACGACACAGAGGTAGATACAGCAGTGGCCTACTGTACCGTACTGCTATATATATTATATACTGGTGCTCAGCAAACTGTGCAAAACTGAAATGCACCACAGGTATGGATGGATAGTATACTTGACGACACAGAGGTAGGTACAGCAGTGGCCTACTGTTCCGTACTGCTATATATATTATATACTGATGGTCAGCAAACTGTGCAAAACTGAAATGCACCACAGGTATGGATGGATAGTATACTTGACGACACAGAGGTAGGTACAGCAGTGGCCTACTGTACCGTACTGCTATATATTATATACTGGTGGTCAGCAAACTGTGCAAAAATGAAATGCACCACAGGTATGGATGGATAGTATACTTGACGACACAGAGGTAGGTACAGCAGTGGCCTACTGTACCGTAATGCTATATATTATATACTGGTGGTCAGCTTACTGTGCAAAACTGAAATGCACCACAGGTATGGATGGATAGTATACTTGACGACACAGAGGTAGGTACAGCAGTGGCCTTCTGTACCGTACTCCTATATATTATATACTGGTGGTCAGCAAAATTATGCACTGTACTCCTACTATATACTGTCTACAATGCAGCACAGATATGGAGTGTTTTTAAGGCAGACAACGTATACTGGTGGTCACTGGTCAGCAAAACTCTGCACTGTACTCCTCCTATATAATATTATACTGGTGGTCCCCAGTCCCCACAATAAAGCAGCACACTGAGCACAGATATGGAGTGTTTTTCAGGCAGACAACGTATACTGGTGGTCACTGTCAGCAAAACTCTGCACTGTACTCCTGCTATATAATACAGCTACTCCCCAGTCCCCACAGTTAAGCAGTGTGAGCACAGATATATGCAGCACCCTGAGCACAGATAAGGAGCGTTTTTTTCAGGCAGAGAACGGATAAAACTGGTGGTCACTGATCAGCAAAACTCTGCACTGTACTCCTCCTATACTATACAGCTGCTCCCCAGTCCTCCCCACAATTAAGCAATAAAGCACAATCAAGTTCAACAATAAACGGAGAGGACGCCAGCCACGTCCTCTCCCTAACATTTCCAATGCACGAGTGAAAATGGCGGCGACGTGCGGCTGCTTATATAGAATCCGAATCTCGCGAGAATCCGACAGCGGGATGATGACGTTCGGGCGCGCTCGGGTTAACCGAGCCATACGGGAGAATCCGAGTATGCCTCGGACCCGTGTAAAATTGGTGAAGTTCGGGGGGGTTCGGTTTCCGAGGAACCGAACCCGCTCATCTCTATTAGTAATGCATTTATAAACATAATACCACACAGTAATGCCCCTTACACATATGCCAAACACTACTGCACAACCAACCCAGCCGCACACAGTACTCACACGGCCGCTAACACTGTGACCTCTGCTTGGATACAGATGTGTCCTTATACATTTTGCCTCAATATGCTATGCAGCAGGAGATGCCTGGCGTGAGTCAGCTGGCAGCTCTGCTAACGTTGGGCGCCTTTCTCGATGAAAATGCATCCTATTTGCATTACTATGTGCACAAGCAGCTTCTGCTGATTAAAATGCCTATATTCTGTGTGTGACTGTGGCTGTACCTGCATACGAAATGCTACGTTACAGTGATTTCGAGGAATACACTGTAATGTAGCATTTCGTATGCAGATACAGCCACAGCCACACACAGAATATAGGCATGCCGCATATCATTTTAGTCAGCAGAAGCTGCTTGTGCCCTGGGCATACCAAATGCCGTAGGCGTTTGCCTATGCCTAGGGCTGGCTCTGATGAGAGAGACATGGAAAAACACAGGAAATATGTGGTGAGAGAGACACAGGAGGGTAGGAGAGACATAGGAGGAACAGGGGCTAAATTGGTAAGGAGAGGTGTTGAGAGTGACATGGGAGGGATAGAGAAGTGGTGAGAGGAGAAAAAGGGGGAAAAGTGGATGGGAGGAATAATGGGAGATGAGATGGTGGAAGAGAGGGCAAAAAACCCTGCAATACTGGTCATGATAGCTCGCAACCCAGCAAATGACAGGTCCTACATACTGTATCAATACTATTTTATAAAAATATTATTAAAAAAATTATTATTATTTTTATTAAGAGAGCTTTAATAAATATTAATTACAGGTTGAGTATCCCTTATCCAAAATGCTTGGGACCAAAGGTATTTTGGATATCGGATTTTTCCGTATTTTGGAATAATTAGATACCATAATGAGATATCATGGTGATGGGACCTAAATCTAAGCACAGAATGCATTTATGTTACATATACACCCTAAACACACAGCCTGAAGGTAATTTTAGCCAATATTTTTTATAACTTTGTGCATTAAACAAAGTGTGTGTACATTCACACAATTCATTTATGTTTCATACACACCTTATATACACAGCCTGAAGGTCATTTAATACAATATTATTAATAACTTTGTGTATTAAACAAAGTTTGTGTACATTGAGCCATCAAAAAACAAAGGTTTCACTATCTCACTCTCACTCAAAAAAGTCTGTATTTCGGAATATTCCGTATTTCGGAATATTTGGATATGGGATACTCAACCTGTATATTAAAGGGTAAATATTAATTGACAATTGGTGTTTAAAAGTGTTTTTATGACATAGATAACATTTATTGCTGTATGGCTATATAAATATTTCCTGCATCATAAATTAATGGCCCTCATTCCGAGTTGTTCGCTAAGAGTCATCGCATCGCAAATTTACGAAATGTAAGTATCTGCGCATGCGCAAATGCGTGATTACGCATGCGCGAGTACATACGTACGACAACTGTGCAAAATTACTTAGAAAAAAAAAAGCCGTAACTGGCAACCGAAAACGAGGAGTGGCGTGGGCGTTGCGGAGGCGCGACTTCGCAATACTCCGACATGGGCGTGAAAGTGGGCGTACAGTGTGGGAGTATGCAACTCGCAATGGGCGTGTTTTTAGCAAATAAACATTGTCGCTGTTAAAACTAACATAGGAAACCGTAGCAACATTCACGCAGCAGCAGAGTAGGTCTGCAGTTACTCTACATTTGCGAAGTACTGGTACAAGTGTGTATGCAGTAATTAGCAGTTAATTGGATATCACATTCATCTGATGTCCAATTACTTGTTAATTAATGAGCAGATGAAAGTTACCAACCAGCAATTGTCTGAACACACATTACATGTTTAGTCTACTCACATAGAAATCTCACACACTGCCAAATAAGGGTTTTGTTTTTTTTGGAAATTGTTGTGTAAGCCTTTTTAAAACTTGTTTTAATGTGTGTAAGACTCCCAAATACAAGCAAATGAAAATTTTTGTGAAAGTGTTTGAAATCTGCATAATTGTTTAAAAATAAACCAACACCAACATAATGCAGCATACACTTTAATTTAGGCTTAAAAGTCACAATAATATTTGATTATAATATCTGACAATGTTTGAAATGATGTCCTGTTGACCCTAGATATTTATAAAAAGCGTCGTGTCTGTTTACTTAATATGGACATTAGAGTGTGGTGCAAAGCATACCTTTTTTTTTTTTTTTTTTTCCAATTTTTAAGGAGAATTAGCAGATTGGTCTACAAGTGTCTATATGCTGACCTAATCTTTCTGGAACTGCATTACCTGGAAGAAACTGCTCAAATTTTTGAAATATATTTTTTATTACTATATAATTTTTTGACAACATTTAAACATGGCTCCACATGAGTCGCACAGGCAGAGATGGACCAAGCAGCAAGCAGATGGCACTGACAATCATTAGATAGCAGAACTCAGTACTCTGCAAAAGTCTGCTTCTGACAAAAGTATATATTTAAAGCATAAATAAAACATGACACACCCTGCCACACACACATTTTAAACCAAATGAGAAAGAATTAGGATCCACCACACAAACACAACAATACATAGCACACTAGTAAGAGGAAGATGGCTCTGGTGTTTATACACATAAACTCACAGGCTACAATACATCCAAACAGAAAAAATACATTTCACTAAGAGGGAGTTATCCATTCTGGTCACACAAGCCAACTCCAAAAATACAGAGAGGCAACATCAAAAACATGGGTGCTGCCCATCTGGAGAGACATCATTTTCTTCTTTTTCTCCCCGCCTGAGGCTGTTCTTCTTTGGAAGGTCTGCGGAGCGACCTTCGTTGGGCCTGCCCAGTGGGCTGTTCTTCCTGGGCAGGGGCAGGGGAGGGAGCCGATGTGGGTGGCTCTCTGCCACTGTGGGCAAGGGAGACAGCGATGGCCTGGAGCCCTTGCAAGATGTTATTTGCAAGGGTTTGGAATGAGGAGGCAAGTTGTTCTTGGCCCTGCCTGATCTCTGCCAGACCTTGGCAGAGTTGAGCAACACCTTGCTCAACACAGGTTCGGTGCTCAGTGAGCCGGACAGCTATCTGGCTTACCTCCCGGATGACCCCGTCTTGAAACCGATTTAGGCTCTCACCATACCTAGCGATTTCAAGCAGGATCTCCGGGATAGCAGAGGGTTGGGTGGGGGGGCCAGTAGGAACCTGCAGAGGTGGGATTTGTTGGCCCACACTGCCAGACTCACTAGGTCCCTCCACCTCAGCCTCAACCACATAACCGGCCTGTGACTCAAACTGTTCACCCCCCTGTGCTGTGTTTTGTGGCAAGCAAATAGAAGAATGTGTGGGAAAAAAGTAGGATACAAAATTAGTTTATTATTATAAATACTGTCAAAATTACAGACAAATAAATGTGTAAACTTACCTTCCAAGTCATGTCCCGTCAGGATCTCAGGCAGGTCCGTGTCCATATGAGACACCCCTTGGCCCTCCTCATAACTGACACAGGGCATCGCCATCTCCTCCAAGTCAGTATACTCCACAGCGACAGGTGCTCCTCCACCTGTAGCCCTTGAGGCATTCCACTCCGCAGCCCTCTTTGCCTTCAGGCGGGATTTGAAGTCGGCCCACCTACATATGTATTGTGAAAGAGGGACAAAGTAGAGTCTTATTATTTGTCTAAGCTAATATATAGGACACGTGTTCTGCTTGTGTTTGCTAGACATAACATCACATGCAGGGGCGGATTGGGAACAAAAAACGGCCCTGGAAAAATTTGTACTAGTGGCCCCACATGGGCAGCATCAGGGGTTTAAGGTCTAGCCATGGGCCATGGCAGCAGCACCCTACCCCCATGACTTTCCAGATAGTGGGCATGTCCAGCATCAAGGGTGAAGTTAAAAAGAAATAAAATTAAATATTATTAGCACATTATATGATACACATTCAGAATTTAGGAAACTATATAATTCTTTAGAAAGATATATTTTCTTGCTTATTACACCAACCGTATCCCAATCACTATTCACTCAGTCTTATATGTCAGCCAAGCAGGCAGACAGAGCATACACTAGATCATCTGCAATCACAGGCTAAGTGGCAAAGTCATTTTCACATATGCAAATTATTTAGCATCTTATTCATTATGTCTATAAAAAGGACCACATGTCCTCAAACAGAACAGGCCCTGTGGATGCACCGGCCCACCGGGAATCTTCCCTGTAAACACTATGGCCAACCCGCCTCTGATCACATGTAACTACATTTTTTAGTCAACTTAGCACAGAAAAAGGACTGTCAATATGCACTTACCGTCGTCTCACTTCCTGTGATGTTCTGACGACAGAGCCAACTTCATTCACAGATTTGGTGATGTCTCTCCAGATTCGTTCTTTTGAAGCAGCCCCCATGTTTTTTGGCCCTCTATGGATTTTGGACATGGCCTGCGTGACCAAGACACGCAACTCCCTCTTAGTGAATGCAGGCTGTCTTTTCTTCCGTCTGGAGGTAGCCTGTGAGGTTTCTTGTTGTTCATCACCATCTTCCTCCTCACTAGCAGCTTCTGTCTGTTGTGTTTGTGTGGCTAAAGCCAATTCTCCCTCAGTTTGGTCACTTTGTGTGTGTGGCAGAGTATCCCCAGTCAATTGTTGTGGTTCAGAAGCAGACATTTGCAGAGTACTAGGTCCTGCCTCTTCAACATCCGCAGAGGCGTATTCCAGCATGCGCCGTTGGCAATCTATGCGTCTTTTCCGCAATGCCATCTCCTGCTCTGCAATGCGGTCCATCTCTGCAGCGATTTGCTCACGAGAAGCCATGTTTGTGATGACGTGTGTACGCCGAGGTGTGTGCTTATATACCTACGTGTGAATCGTTAATTCACACAGCTGTACACTGTTATTCTGGTTAATGATTGCACTGCTTATTTAAGGGCCTACTTTGCACGCTGTGAGTGTAGGTAGTTTGGAGTTTCAGTTGTTTGTTGGCTTGTGCGTGAAGGTGCTTGTGGAATTTGCAGAGTGAGTAATTGTCAAGCATACCTTTGTCATTTTGTTTGCGTTTTGAATCTAGACAGTGTTGCATTTGTTATGCGTTTTTTCGTTTGTGAGTATTCTTGATTCTTTTTTTTTTTTTTTTTTTTTTGTTAAAAATTTTTATTAAAAATTTATTGTTTTAAATATTTTAAAAACATAACTATTTTGCAAGTCCATTTGTGAAAATAAACCTGTGCTTCTTTGTTTTGACTGTCATTTGTGTTCTCTTGTAGGTGTTTGCTTTTGGGAGAAATATCCCTGGTTTCATTTATTTTCTGGGTGTGCTACTGAACACCAAGTCTTTCTTTTTTTTGGAGCAGGTAAGTGCCCTTGGCCTGTGTTGGTGCCTGTTTGTTTTAATGGTCTGTATGCTGTTTTTTGACTGTCATTTGTGTTCTCTTGTAGGTGTTTGCTTTTGGGAGAAATATCCCTGGTTTCATTTATTTTCTGGGTGTGCTACTGAACACCAAGTCTTTCTTTTTTTTGGAGCAGGTAAGTGCCCTTGGCCTGTGTTGGTGCCTGTTTGTTTTAATGGTCTGTATGCTGTTTTTTGACTGTCATTTGTGTTCTCTTGTAGGTGTTTGCTTTTGGGAGAAATATCCCTGGTTTCATTTATTTTCTGGGTGTGCTACTGAACACCAAGTCTTTCTTTTTTTTGGAGCAGGTAAGTGCCCTTGGCCTGTGTTGGTGCCTGTTTGTTTTAATGGTCTGTATGCTGTTTTTTGACTGTCATTTGTGTTCTCTTGTAGGTGTTTGCTTTTGGGAGAAATATCCCTGGTTTCATTTATTTTCTGGGTGTGCTACTGAACACCAAGTCTTTCTTTTTTTTGGAGCAGGTAAGTGCCCTTGGCCTGTGTTGGTGCCTGTTTGTTTTAATGGTCTGTATGCTGTTTTTTGACTGTCATTTGTGTTCTCTTGTAGGTGTTTGCTTTTGGGAGAAATATCCCTGGTTTCATTTATTTTCTGGGTGTGCTACTGAACACCAAGTCTTTCTTTTTTTTGGAGCAGGTAAGTGCCCTTGGCCTGTGTTTTGGTTTGCTGTTTGTGTTTCTTAAAAGTGTGGTGATTCTGTTTGTTTTCCATTTTGTCTAAAATAGAATTTTTGTTTCCCAGGATTGATCTGCAAAGTAGTGTTTGTCTTTCCTGGACTAGCTACTAAATGCTTTTGTTTTTGTTTTTTGTTTTTTTAATTGGTGTTTGTGATGTATTTGATGCTCAGAAATGTTTAAATTTTTTTTTTTTTTTTATTTGTAAAAATAACATTTTTTTTTTCTTTTTATTAATTTCACATTTTGGCCATGAATTCAACACAGAAAAAATGTACGCTCCTGCAGTAAGTTTCCCCAACATTTTTTACAACATTTATTTTTGAATATTTTTTATAAGTTGTTTTTGTATTTTTCACCTCGTTTTTTTTCTTTTTCAAAAAAGTGTGTTATGTCAATATTTATTGCTGCAGAAGCCCTACCTCCCCAACCCACGCCAGCACTCCCACCCCAACCGCCAGCCCCACAACCACAGCCGGCTCCTCATCAACCAAGGCAACGGAGGCGTGCTAGGCCACCAATTTTCCGAACCCGTGTCCTACTTTTTGGTATGCCAGATGATGTGGTGGTGCGTAGATACAGGCTGCCACCACATCTAATCCTAGACACTCTCTCCATAATAGAGAGTGATCTGGAGTCTGAAATTCGGTATCCTACAGCAATACCACCATTGACACAATTCCTTGCAGTGTTACATTTTTTGGCTACAGCCTCATATCAGCATGTTGTGGGAGACCTGGTTGGCATGTCGCAGGGCCAGTTCAGTAAGGTCCTGCGGCGTGTCTGCCAGGCTTTCCTAAAGCGGGTGAAGCAATTCATTGATATGCCTTTGGATGTTGGTGCCCTAGATGTGGTGAAGCGGCAATTTGAGGAAGGTGGTAGTCGCTTCCCACATGTTATTGGGGTTGTGGATGGCACACATGTTGCTATTCAGCCACCAAGACATAATGAAGAAATTTATAGAAACAGGAAACTGTTTCATTCTCTGAATGTAATGGTTGTTTGTGGGCCATCCCTCCAGATCCTTTCCCTGAATGCAAAATTTACTGGAAGTTCACATGATGCATATGTCATTAGACAATCAGGGATATGGCAGAGATTAAGATCAAGTCAACGAGCAGACATGTGGTTATTGGGTGAGTTGTTGCTCAAATATTTTTTTCAAAAAAAAGTAACTTGACAAATTTAATATTTCAAAATTTTGGCTTTTCTTCCAACAGGAGACCGTGGATATCCTTGCACCCCCTGGCTCATGACTCCTTACCGTAATCCCAGGCCAGGACCACAGATGGCATTTAACTCCGCGCTTACTGCCACTAGGCAGCTGGTGGAGCGCACAATTGGTGTCCTTAAAGGGCGGTTTCGTGTGCTCCACCGCACTGGTGGCGACATCATGTATTCGCCGGAGATGGCAAGTAAAATAGTGGTCCTGTGCGCAATACTACATAATATCGCGGTAAGGAGTAGTGTAGAGCTTCCTCAGGCAGAGGAATTGCCTGATGAGGAGCCAGGGGTTGGTCGACGCTTCGGTGGGGGGAGTGTGACACGGAGGGGGAGCCAAGTGAGGGCAAGAATTGTTGCCGAATATTTCAGGTATAGTGTTTTTATATTTTCTATTTGAACAAATAATACAACACAGTATGCTTATGTTTTTTAAACAATGATGTCATTTTGTATGATATTGTAAAGTGATTGGGTAAGGCTTTTGTTGTGTTGGAATGGGTAATTGTTTTTTTCTTCTAAATCCAAAATCACGTTAAGCTTACAATGTTTAGTTAGAAATTAAAATACTGTAATGTTGCTAAATAGTGTCCTTATTTGTTTTATATCCTCAAATCCTGATTATGTAACCAAACACACAAACAAATGATACTCAATGTTTCACACTTTGTGACTGTCCAGCTGAATGATCACACGAACTGTGGTGAGTACACAGATATGTATAGTAATTTTAAATAAACTCTGTGTCTCTGTGTGTGTTTTTTTTTTTAAATGTGGTTTTATAAAAATTTTCGCTTCTGCTAATGCGAATTTCCGCTCGTGCGAAATAACACTCTGCTCTTCACAGCATTGCAAAGATCAATAAAGTTATTAGAAATGACAACATAGATTTTGGACCAATCACATGCTAACAGACACTATAAATATATGCCCAAATAAGGAAAACGCCATTGCCATGATGCGTGCAGCACCGTTCACCAGGCGGGAGCTCCGCGTGCTGGTTGCGGTGATGGACCGCCGCGTAGGCCGCGTTGGGCGCTTCATCCCCAATCGGGTGAAGCGCGAGGCCTACGCGGAGGTCCGCCGCCTGCTGCGGACTCGCGTCCGCAGCAGGCGGACAATCATCCAGCTTGAGAGGAGGTGGAGTGATCTCCGCAGGAGGACTCCCGATTTGTTGGCGGAGATCCGCCAGCAAATCCGTGCTCTGCATACACGAAGTAAGTTACATTACATAAGATTATTTGCATAAATTGTGCGAATGGCTGAATTTCCAAGTTTTGTGCTGCCGGAATTTATTGAACAATTGGGCAAAACCATGTGCACTGCAGGGGAAGCATATGTAACATGTGCAGAGAGAGTAAGATTTGGGTGGGGTGTGTTAAATCTGCAAAATAATTTGCAGTGTTAAAATAAAGCAGCCTGTATTTACCCTGCCCATAATTTCCAAACCCACCAAAATCTAACTCTCTCTGCACATGTTATATCTGCCACCCCTGCAGTGCACATGCTTTTGGCCAATTGCAAACTAAATTCCTGCTGTAATCCCCTTGGAATTACCCACATTTTACAGTAAGTGGTAGGCTAATTGCAACCTTCAGTGTCCTTTTTTGGAAATTAGGACAGTGTGTGTGGTTAGGGAAAACAGTACTGACTGTAGCAAAGTGACACCAAACAAGTGCATGTTTTCAAGAAATAAGAAGCAGCCAGGAAACTGGACCAAAATACTTGATCAGTGCTGGCTATATAATAAGGTGCCTTGAATAGTAATCAGGTGATGTTGCCTAGACCAATCACGATGACTCAATGGACTAGATTAAGGAATGAGCTTCAAAGTAAAAGTTTGGACTCATTTTGTTTGCTGTGGCCAACATGAAGAGGATCTTAACATGTTTGCTTTTCTTTAAAAAAAAACAATGAATTTAACATGGAACAGAACATTGAAAAAACAAATTGAATACTATGTAATTTCTCATGTAAAACAAATGTTGTCAATAATATCATTCTAGGACAACAACGGCACAACTCTCCGCCCCCTTCCCCTTCCCACTCCCACTCCCCTTCTCACTCCCCCTCCCCTTCTCACTCCCCCTCCCCTTCTCACTCCCCCTCAGCTTCCCAGTCCCCCTCAGCTTCCCAGTCCACCTCATCTTCCCAGTCCCCCTCATCTTCCCAGTCCCCATCAGCTTCCCAGTCCCCATCAGCTTCCCAGTCCCCCTCAGCTTCCCTGGCCCACTCCACTTTCCATTCCCCTTCTCACCACACCTCTCCATCTCTTTCTGGGACCCCTTCTCCTCCTTCCCATACCCCTTCTCCTTCAACTTCTACATCCCCATCTGAACCCCCCTCACCCTCTATTGCCTTAACTTTCTCTCCGCCCCCCTCGCCCTCTCAATCAGACCCCCCCTCTGAAATTTGCGCCCAAATCCTGCCTCCTTCCCCCATCCAGCCTCCTGCCCCAATCCCTCCTCCTTCCCCAATCCCTCCTCCTTCCCCCATCCAGCCGCCTTCCCCCATCCAGCCAACATCCCCACCCAGTGAATGGGCAGAGGAAGCCCCTGAAGACCGTTCAGGGAGTCTTGATGTTGCCGTGGAAAGTAAGTTTATTTTTTGATTTTTAAAAATGATTACCCACTTACACTTACAATGCCAAAACATGCAGTGTTGTACTGTTTGAATTCTTGGACCCTGGACAAATATTTGTTATTTTCATCATGGTGTACATGTTGCCTTTACATATTTGTGAGTGTCATTATATGTACAGTGTGTATGTGTGCAATGTTTTGTGTGTCCACTCTAGGTTGACACTCATTAGGTAGCCAGGGTTGCCAGGACAACAGGGTTTATATGTGTTAGTTTTTATGGTAAACAGTTAGACCTGAGTGGAGTTTAGTATGTTGTTGGCCTTTTACACTTGGGCCTGTGTAGTCTGAATATTTGCACTTACAAATCACATGCTTCACTTTGTTATGCAGCCTAATGACACACTGATTTGTTGTGTGAAAGTTACATTCACAAAATGACTAATTGTTCTAGTCAAACCTGTTTGCACTTATTTAGTAAGGGCAGCTTTCAGGGAGTGTGGGAATGCTATGATATGTTGGCCTTCGGAAGATGTTGATATGCAGTGTGAGGAGGCAGGACCAAACCCCTTTAAAATAAACAAAAAACAAAAAGATGGTAATGAATGCCAACATGGTGTAACAGTGACGAAGATGGAACATAACTTTAACATGGGATGTCGCCCATAACAACCAATACAATTAATCTTTACAATTGGGGAACCACTTCTACAAGAAAATAATTTTATTTTGGCTTGTTTGCTATGGGCAACGCTACATCTTAAAATGAACTCACATAGTAGTAAATGTAGCCCATGGTCTTTAAAATTGGAATAAGTAACAAAAAAAGACTGAGCAGGCTTGCGTTTTTTTATGCTAATGATTGTACCATAAAACAGTCATGATGTATCAACTTTGCCATTAAGCAGGCCTGTCCAAACTGCGCAACTGCAACTGTGGAAAAACTACACATCCCAGCATGCCCTTACACAGGTTTGGCATTCCCTGGCCCCAAAACTGAGTCAACGCATGCTGGTATATGTAGTTTCACACAAGCAGGAGGAATGCAGTTTGGACCTGCATGCATTAAAGTGTGCTTTGTGCCTTGCTTGGATAATAAGCAATGTGAGTAAGTTAGTAATGTTTATGTTATCTCTTAATTTCAGATGTTGCCGTTGGAGATCCCACATCGTTACAGTATATTTTTACAAATATGAGGCACCATCTCCAGGCCTTGTTGGCACTTGTTGACGACATGGAAAAAATATGTTAATTGTTTGTTTTATAAAAAAAAAAAAATAACATTATTCAACTTTAGAAAAAAAATAAACTATTACATTTAAATACTTTTGCGACTCCTTATTATTTATTAATGCAATAAAGGAACACCAGATTGCATAACAAACATTTCTTACCTTAAACATTTCAAACAACTAACGTAAGTTATTTTAAAAGACCAACTAAAACATGTTATTGGCTAAATAAACATGCAAACACCTTCATTCACATACAAAAACTCAACTTTAATAAATTCAGAAAACACATTAGAACAAGCACATTGCAAACATCTATATTTATATTAAACATGTTAATAAAAGGAGGCTCTTTTATGGCTACAAAGTGTTCTTCAGGTATTTAAACAAATACTTAATTGATCATGAACATTTCAATTCATTCACTAATTGGATTTGTTATTGATGAGGGCTTGTGGACTTTTAATTGGAAGGTGTTAGTCCACGAAATAGTAAAAAAACAAATTCAGCTGCGTTTCTCTGCAAAAGTGAGCACTTTAACTGAAAAATGTGTAAATCTACTACAACTTAGTTTTTTTACGAAGAAGTATGTGTTAATGCGATGGGTTCGCATTGCTGCGACGATTTCGCATTGCTGCGATGTCATTTGGCGTACGCCCACTTTGTGTAATAATGTGTGCGAATGAGCAAAAATACGTTGGGGGCGGATGTTCGCAAAATTACTACATTAACGCAACTTTACTAATAAGTTGTGCGAACGAAAAACTTAGCGAACAACTCGGAATGAGGGCCAATGTGATGCCATCATCCTAAAAAACATTTTTAAACACAAATTAACAATTAATTTTGCCATTTTAATATATTTAAAACATTTTATTGCTTTCTTAGCAAAAATAAACAATAGTGTTCCTATTAATATATTAATAAAACAGTATTTTCCCAGAAGAGAATTAGCATAGTTATCTGCCTCCTTATTTAATGCATAATAACTGCCCTCATAAAGGGACTATTCATTATTAAATAATTGGGGCAGGGCTGCCCCCTATAATTACAGTATTTAATTTGCAAGAAGCGTCAGGGCAGTTCAACATTGCCCTTGGGTGGAAACAGCTGATCCGAAGATCAGCTATCCACATAAATACTTTCACCTCTACTTAGTAGCAAGTGAAACTAGTCTGACTTGGTAGTGCTACTGCGTATGTGTGACCGTGGGTACACACATGTGTGACTTCCAGCGGTACCCTTGACTGCTTCCCATAAATAAACAACGGGGGGTGGTAAAGTCGTGGAACTTGTGAGTGGTGGGTACATGTGCAAAATAATGCTTTGGGCCCCCACCTCCACCCCACACCAAGTCAATAATATGCCATATGGCAGCAGGTGACATGGAGATGTAGGGCCAAATGTAATAGAGTGAGAGTTTCAGAAAGTGAGAGATTTGGTAAGTTTTTTCAGGGTTTTTTTTTAAAGTGGCAATCATTTACACTGCAAAACCAGGTTGATCTTGCTGTGTAAATGATTGCCACTTTAAGAAAAACTGCAAAACCTTACCAAATCTCTCACTTTTTGAAACTCTCACTCTTTCACATTTGGCCCCAAGTGGCTGATGCAGGGGCGTTTCTACAGAGGAAGGGGCCCATGTGCACCTCCGGGTGGGCTCTCTCCTCTGAACGGCGCTGTAGACTCCGGCATTGTGCCAGAGTCTACTGTGCATGCGCAGGTCTCCGGAAACATGGCGCCCGCCATGATCCAGAGACCAATTTGGCTACCACACATGCAGGGTGGCCATTTTGGTGGCGATATCCTCCACGATCGCTGCGCCTGCTGCTGGACTCCGGTAAGGAAAGTATTTAAATGGGTGCAGTGTGTGCAGCGTGGCCCCCCCCCTGGACCCAGGGGCCAGTGTGCACCGCACATATTGCACCCATTGTAGAAACGCCAATGGGCTGATAGGGAAAGGCAATGGCTGGCAGGCAGAAAAGGGGAAGGATGACAGGCAGAGGCAGTGGGTGATAAGGAGAGGAAGAGGATGACAGGGAGAGGCAGTGGGGGAGTGCAAAGGATGATGGGGAGGCAAAGGGTGATGGGGGGAGGTTATTTCGGGGTAGAGGTTGATTGAAATCACTAATCACATGTGCTTTTTACCCACACTTAATCATGGCATCAGAGGCTACAAAGTTAGAGTCGGGGGGGGTATGTATCAAACCTTGTAAAGAGATAAAGTACCAACCAATAAGCTCCTAACTTTCAAACACAGCCTGTAAAATAACAGTTAGAAGGCTGGTACATTATCTCTTTCCACTTTATCTCATGCCAAGCATTGACATACAGTATCTCCCCCTAAGTACCATCCAATCAGCTTGCAAATGTACTTTTTCAAACACATGGGTCCATGTACTAGGGGTAGATTAAGTTGCCAAATGAAAAAGACAGAAAATTCCTGTGTTTATTGTTTCTCAATATGTACTACAGCATACTTGCCTACTCTCCTGGAAGTCATGGGAGACTCGCAATTTGTTGAGTAGTCCCCTAGAAGAGTAGGTGGCTCTTATGTATCCTGCCCATTTATTAGTGAAGCGGGCAAGATGGGGAGACTCTGGGAATTGTGGCGTGGTATGGAGGAGACAGAGCTAAATGATGTGAATCACCCACCCACCCTGCACTAAGAGCACACATAAATGGTTCGACAAGTGAGTCCCCCCTCCTACATAGTGCCATCTTCCTAGTGATACCTTCGGGAAGATGGTGCCACACATTAAAAGGAAATTATGTATAGCCTTTGCTGTTTTATGCAGACCCACTTGCCAGAGACAGCAGGGAGTGTGGGGTTACATGGAATAGACGGCCCATTGCACATGGGGCTGTATGGAAGAGGGGGCCCACTGCACTCGGGGGGCTGCATGGAAGAGGAGGTCAATACAAGATATGATACAAAATGGACATGTACTGTATATTGTTGCCAGAATCCAGAGAACTAGTAGAAATAAGTCCAGAAATATATGTATAATAAAGAAACGCATAATAAAGAAAAACTATAATGAACTTAGATACGATAACATATTAAGAGAGTAGAACTTCAGTGGCGGAAATCTCAGAATCCAAGTGACTTTCTCACATATAAGACTACCTACCACTCCTATCGTCAGGCCCTGGACACTGCCAAACAAACATATTTCCAATCTCTCATCTCTTATCATGCCAACAACCCCAAGCGACTTTTTAATACATTTAAATCACTTCTTTACCCTCCCTCACCTCCCCCACTAGCTACTATCCGTGCACAAGAACTTGCTTCCTACTTCAAGGATAAGATTGATAAAATCCAAGATGAAATGGTATGCTCTAACTCAGCCAGTGACCTGCTCAATTCCCTATCTGAACCCTCTGGCACTTTCTCTTCATTTGATCCCACAAGTGAAGATGAAGTATCAACACTCTTTTCATCCTCCTACTCCACTACCTCTCCTCTTGATCCTATACCCTCACAGGTCAGCAAAAGTTTGTCTCCTGTGCTTATCCCAACCTTAACTGAAATCTGTAATCTCTCTCTCTCTACTGGTATCTTTCCCTCTCTGTTTAAACATGCAGTCATTACTCCCATTCTTAAAAAACACAACTCTGACCCAAACACACTCTCTAACTACCGTCCCATTTCTCAGCTACACAGTCCAAGCTACTTGAGAGGCTTGCCTACACTCGCCTTACACACTTTCTTAACTCGCACAACTTATTGGACCCACTTCAGTCAGGCTTTCGTGCCCAACACTCCACAGAGACGGCACTGACCAAAGTAGTGAATGATCTAGTCACTGCTAGATCAAAAGGCCATTACACACTACTTATTCTTCTAGATCTCTCTGCTGCTTTGACACTGTTGACCACTCTCTTCTCATACAAACACTACAATCCCTAGGTCTTCAGGACACAGCCCTTTCTTGGTTCTCATCCTACCTATCTAATCGCTCTTTCAGTGTTCACTTCTCTGATTCTACCTCCTCTTCTCTACCTCTATCAGTTGGAGTACCGCAAGGCTCAGTCTTAGGTCCTCTGCTTTTCTCAATCTATACCTCCTCTCTTGGTAAACTAATCAGCTCCTTTGGATTTCAGTATCATTTGTACGCTGATGATACTCAAATCTACCTATCCTCCCCAGATTTGTCACCACCAGTATTGGCTCGTGTCACTGGATGCCTGTCTGCCATTTCATCTTGGATGTCATCTCGCCACCTCAAACTCAACATTTCCAAAACCAAATTAATTATTTTCCCACCAGCTAAGAGTAGTTACCAACCTGATATCGCTATAACTGTTGACAATGCAACTATCCATCCCACCCCACAAGCTCGTTGCCTAGGTGTCAACCTTGACTCTGAACTGTCCTTTGTTCCACACATTCAATCTGTCTCTAAATCATGTTACATGCACCTTAAAAACATATCAAAATATGCCCTTATCTTACACAAGATACTGCAAAAACTCTAATCCATGCACTCATCATCTCCCGCATTGATTATTGTAATAGTCTCCTTACTGGTCTTCCCAAACATAGGCTATCACCACTTCAATCCATTTTAAATGCAGCTGCGAGGCTAATCTTCCTCGCCAGACGTTCTTCATCTGCTGATCCGCTCTGTCAGTCCCTGCATTGGTTACCGGTTTTCTACCGTGTCAAATATAAAATACTTTTACTTACATACAAGGCTATTAACCAAACTGCACCATCATACATCTCCTCACTCATTTCAAATTATCTCACTACCAGACCTCTCCGCTCTGCACAAGATCTGCGTCTCTCATCCACATGTATTACTGTTCCCACTCAAATTACAGGACTTTACCCGGGCTTCACCCACTCTGTGGAATGCACTCCCACGCACAATAAGACTCTCCTTTAGTATCCAAACCTTTAAACGTTCTCTGAAAACTCATCTCTTCAGACAAGCCTACCAAATTTCAGACCCACACACATAACCTTAACAGCTTCCCTATCAAGTTACATCCCCTCTGTACAGTCCACATAAACTCACATTTTGTCTTCCAACATTGCTGGGTGATCATATCATATACAACCCATTAAGAACCTAGCAGCCTGGGGAACCATTATGTAACAGGTAGCATCTATCCTTGTGTATCAATGCCTATTTCCCTATAGATTGTAAGCTTGCGAGCAGGGCCTTCCTACCTCTGTCTGTCTGTCTGTCTGTCTTTGCCCAGTTTTGTTCTATAATTGTTGTTCTAATTGTAAAGCGCAACGGAATATGCTGCGCTATATAAGAAACTGCTAATAAATAAATATTCCTCCAGATCCTACTTTCATTTTTAAGAAAAACAGATCCTTGAAAACCATTTTAGCTCCCAGCTTTATGAAATCTATAACAAAATCTGAGAAAACCAAAACAACATCATAGCATCATAGCTAAGCAAAAAGGTTTTTTTAAATGTGTAAAAATGAAATGTACTACTTGTCATCATCATACCTCCCAACATTTGCTTACCCTAAAGAGGGACATCTTCACGCGCCTGAAAAGGGTGTGTGGCCTATGTAAAAAGGGGCGTGGCTTCATGGGAGGGTCCGCAATCGCGAGCCATGCCCCCATTTTCATCACTGAGGGGGCATGCCCAGCGCTCTGTGAGCTGTTGGCATGCCCCCTCTCCCTCTGTCTCCACAGCATCTATTCACCGCTGCTCTGCTAAGCAGAGCAGTGCATGACAGAGCCTCCCAACTGCATCCCCCCCACCACGGGACACTTCGACCCGCGGGTGGGACAGCGGGACAGTCCCCAAAAAACGGTAAGCTGCCCCTGGAAGACAGCGAAACGCGTAAGGACCTACCTGTTGGACCTGTTGACATTATATTATCTAGACTACTTGGACAGTGGATCTCTAAATAGCCTGGGACTCGTCTGCACTTCCATCCTATTGCTTTACGGAGGACTTATTCATTTCCCACAACTGGTGCATTGAAATTTGTGCCTTGCTTGATCATCGCCAGGGAATCCTTATTGTCACCTCCAGGATTGGTAACTATTTGTGGAAAAACAGTCTCTTGCATTTGGCTAAGGAACATTGAGGTCCACCAACAACTGGACAATAACTCAAATGTCCTCTATCAGGTCCATTTGGATACATTACAGTCAGTTATGTTTTTAAAGTATTTAAATTCATATTAAACAACACATTTGCTGTAGTAAATAGCAATTTTATTATTCATTTTATTTTATTTTTATTTGTAATAAATTGTTGATTGATCATATACACCTGTCTGCACAGATTTATCACTAGCGCTGTTTTTAGTACTTTTAGTACAATTGTTTTCTGTTTTGTTTGGATTGACTATCCGATTTATACAGCTGCTCAGGTGAAACAACTTTATCAAGCGCGAGGTACACCCACTCTATTGAGTGAGGAGAGTTTTTTTGTTATGTGGTGATTACATCTGTTTCATATATTTTTCAGTTTTTTTATCTGTTATTAGTGCCACCATATTATGTAACCATCATCTGCTTATAATACTATTATGAATAAGCTTCTTTAGAATATAGTGATAGTAAAAAGGTGTTTGTTTACGTCACATGACTAATGCCTTCCCCTGTATAGTACTTTCTAGGTCAGGTGATCGCAATTTCAATCACATGTCTGTGTCACAATCCTGACTGTAGGTTTCATATTTGGTGACTTACCCCTGCCATCTGTCCTGGATCCTGTGTCTTTTTCTCACTGAGTTAAACAGCTTGTCAGCACTATGAGTTTTCCTGAGTTCTCTGCCTGAGAGGTAATGGTTAATTAGCTCCACCTGTGGTGATCTCCTGTGTGAGGCTGAATTCAGTGGTTTGAGGTTTGGGCCTAAAAGCCAGCATCCTATGTTTTGCAGAAGTTCAGGCTTCAGTGTTCTCTCGGCCTGCTAGGCCTCATTCTACATCACAGCCTTGGCTAGAGTAGTCCATGACAGTGACTGTTCACCTGACCCAGAGTTGTCCAATCCTCTGCCAGCCTGAGACTGTCTGCATCACCTAATCCTGCTCACCAATCACCAAGGACCAGGAAGTATAAATCAGGAGGCTGAGTTAGAAACTGGGCCAGTTCCTCGTGTCACACACAGCTATGTGTGAGCCTTAAAGCTGAGCTCTCTAAAGTTGTGATCTCCAGAGCTCCTGTATCCCTGTGATCCCCGTGCCTCTGCACCTCCGTGCCTCAGCATTCCCGTGCCTCTGCACCTCCGTGCCTCAGCACCTCGTGCCTCCAGCATCTCCGTGCCTCCAGCACCTCGTGCCTCAGCACCTCGTGCTTCCAGCATCTCCGTGACTCAGCACCTCGTGCCTCCAGTACCTCTGTGCCTCAGCCCCTTCGTGCTTCCAGCATCTCCGTGACTCAGCACCTCGTGCCTCCAGTACCTCCGTGCTTTCAGCACCCTGTGCCTCAGCATCTCCGTGCTTCCAGCATCTCCGTACCTCAGCACCCCCGTGCTTCCAGCATCTCCGTGTCTCAGCACCTCGTGCCTCCAGTACCTCCGTGCCTCAGCACCTCCGTGCTTCCAGCACCTCGTGCCTCAGCACCCCCGTGCCTCAGCACCTCTTGCCTCCAGCATCTCCGTGTCTCAGCACCTCGTGCCTCCAGTACCTCCGTGCCTCAGCATCTCCGTGCTTCCAGCATCTCCGTACCTCAGCACCTCCGTGCTTCCAGCATCTCCGTGTCTCAGCACCTCGTGCCTCCAGTACCTCCGTGCCTCAGCACCTCCGTGCTTCCAGCACCTCGTGCCTCAGCACCCCCGTGCCTCAGCACCTCGTGCCTCCAGCATCTCCGTGCCTCAGCACCTCCGTGCTTCCAGCATCTCCGTGCTTCCAGCACCCCAGTGTCTCTCCGCACCCCAGTGTCTCTACGCACCCCAGTGTCTCTACGCACCCCAGTGTCTATTTGCACCCCAGTACCTCGAAGCACCTCAGTGCGTCCAAGCACTTCCGTGCCTCCTATTACCTTAGTGTCTCCAAGCACCTCCGCGCCTCCTAGCACCTTAGTGTCTCCAAGCATCTCAGTGTCTCCAAGCACCCAGTGCACTTTAGCGCAGTTGTACCTGGTATCTTCACTGATTCATCAGTGCCTTTCCAGTTCTATCTTTCAGGAGACCTTCAGCGTCCACACGTGCCTCCTGTCTGCCGACCTAATCCTGCATGAGGAGAACCTAGATTCGGCCATCTCTGCTGCGGTTCCTCTTCCCAGTCACCGGAAGAAACCCCGAGTCCACAACACTCCCAAACCAGGTCAGTGGTAGTATTCATATAATCCTCCAGTCGCCCGCACAGACTTCACTAACACCGGGTTCACAAAACCTCAGTCATGACAGTAGGAACTGGCCACATGGACCCGGCTGAAAGTGTTTGTCTGACGCAGGGCCTCCTAAGCAATATCGCAGGACGCTTGGAAGGTCTGGAGTCGACTCAGCATCAGTTGGCACAGTGTCTGCAGCGGAATTCTTTCTCCAGAGATTCTCTGACCTTCTGCACTAGGACTCCTGACCAACTGCAGATTTTCTACCAGATGTTATTACAGTTACAAGAACTTTTGTCTAGTATTCCTTCTGTGATGCCTGATCTCTTCAGGAATACTACCAACGTTGTTGATCCTGTTTTGCCCCAACCAGTTAATAGAGTCTCTTCCTCTGTGCAAGGAAAAGTTGTTCATCAGAGCTATCCACGGCCCAAGCTCTCTGAAGCTGAACGTCAGCGGCGTAGGGAGCTACACCTCTGTCTTTACTGTGGAAATTCCGGTCATTTTGTTAAAGACTGCATTCTTCGCAAGCCATTTAGAGTCACAGAGGAGTCTGAGTGTCCAGCCCCAGGAAGGGCGTCTTCAGAGTGTCCAGCCCCAGGAGGGGCGTCTTCAGAGTGTCCAGCCCCAGGAGGGGCGCCTTCAGAGTGTCCAGCCCCAGGAGGGGCGCCTTCAGAGTGTCCAGCCCCAGGAGGGGCGCCTTCAGAGTGTCCAGCCCCAGGAGGGGCGCCTTCAGAGTGTCCAGCCCCAGGAGGGGCGCCTTCAGAGTGTCCAGCCCCAGGGAGTGGTTCAGAGCGTCCAGCCCCAGGGAGGGGTTCAGAGCGTCCAGCCCCAGGGAGGGGTTCAGAGCGTCCAGCCCCAGGGAGGGGTTCAGAGCGTCCAGCCCCAGGGAGGGGTTCAGAGGGTCCAGCCCCAGAGAGTCTGCAGAGTGCTGCCCAGCCAGAGTGTCTACAGAGTGCTGCCCAGCCAGAGAGTCTACAGAGTGCTGCCCAGCCAGAGAGTCTACAGAGTGCTGCCCAGCCAGAGAGTCTACAGAGTGCTGCCCAGCCAGAAAGTCTACAGAGTGCTGCCCAGCCCCGTGAAGAGGGGGCTCTTGCCTCAGCCCAGCCCCGTGAAGAGGGGGCTCTTGCCTCAGCCCAGCCCCGTGAAGAGGGGGCTCTTGCCTCAGCCCAGCCCCGTGAAGAGGGGGCTCTTGCCTCAGCCCAGCCCCGTGAAGAGGGGGCTCTTGCCTCAGCCCAGCCCCGTGAAGAGGGGGCTCCTGCCCTAGTTCAACCCCGTGAAGAAAGGGCTCAGCCCGTCCCGGTTCCAGTTGGTCCAGCAATATTCCAGGCTCCACCTGGTCAGTCCGTCCCGGTTCCAGCCGGTCCAGCAATACTCCAGGCCCTGCCTGGTCAGTCCGTCCCAGTTCCATCCGGTCCAGCGATACTCCAGGACCAGCTTGGTCAGTCTTTGTTGGCTCCAGCCAATTCAAGTATCCTCGGATCCAATCCAGTCTTACTCGTCCAGCCAAAGCTTTCTTCAGTTTCAGCCTCTAAGCTTTCGTCTGATGGTTTTCCACCTATTTACTTTGATGGAGATTTATTGCAATATGCCGCTCTGGTTGAACAATTTCTCTCTCGGATGGAGTCTGATCCTTCAGGTGCAGTAACTCCTTCCAACGTTACTCGATATCTGTTCCTGGCATTCAGAGGAAGAGCTTTGGAGTGGGCCAACATGCTTTTTGAGAGTAATGATCCTGTGTTCCATGACTTACAGACTTTTAGTAATGCTGTGGTTAAAAAATTTAGTCTTAAACCTTTGGAATCTGACTCTGTAAAAGAATCATGCTCTAAAGGGAATGCAGAAGGAAGTTTGTTCTGTCCTCCCAGGGATAATCTAAGAATCTCCTTCGGTAAGAATCCAACCATTAAAATTGCTCATGTAGGAGTCTCTCCTAGCCCAGAGAATTTAATACTCCAGTGCACCTCCTTTTCATCTGCAAACTGTGTATCTAAGGGAGATTCATATCTTCCATTAGACTTGGACTCAGACTCTGAATTTGATCCAGTTCATGATGCTACTCCTTTCATGGAAGGCCCCATGTTTTCTAAGGAAGGATTTTCTTTACAGGAGATTCCGCTGTCCTTGGACAAAACCAAATGTTCCCGTAAGAAGAAGAAGAGGCATCAACGAAGGTCCTAAATTCTTCTGTATGAATTTCTCTAGTTCCTCTAAGATTCAAGATGGGTGTCCGGAGTCCACCCTTGAAGATGGGGATACTGTCACAATCCTGACTGTAGGTTTCATATTTGGTGACTTACCCCTGCCATCTGTCCTGGATCCTGTGTCTTTTTCTCACTGAGTTAAACAGCTTGTCAGCACTATGAGTTTTCCTGAGTTCTCTGCCTGAGAGGTAATGGTTAATTAGCTCCACCTGTGGTGATCTCCTGTGTGAGGCTGAATTCAGTGGTTTGAGGTTTGGGCCTAAAAGCCAGCATCCTATGTTTTGCAGAAGTTCAGGCTTCAGTGTTCTCTCGGCCTGCTAGGCCTCATTCTACATCACAGCCTTGGCTAGAGTAGTCACATGACAGTGACTGTTCACCTGACCCAGAGTTGTCCAATCCTCTGCCAGCCTGAGACTGTCTGCATCACCTAATCCTTCTCACCAATCACCAAGGACCAGGAAGTATAAATCAGGAGGCTGAGTTAGAAACTGGGCCAGTTCCTCGTGTCACACACAGCTATGTGTGAGCCTTAAAGCTGAGCTCTCTAAAGTTGTGATCTCTAGAGCTCCTGTATCCCTGTGATCCCCGTGCCTCTGCACCTCCGTGCCTCTGCACCTCCGTGCCTCAGCATTCCCGTGCCTCTGCACCTCCGTGCCTCAGCACCTCGTGCCTCCAGCATCTCCGTGCCTCCAGCACCTCGTGCTTCCAGCATCTCCGTGACTCAGCACCTCGTGCCTCCAGTACCTCTGTGCCTCAGCACCTCCGTGCTTCCAGCATCTCCGTGACTCAGCACCTCGTGCCTCCAGTACCTCCGTGCTTTCAGCACCCTGTGCCTCAGCATCTCCGTGCTTCCAGCATCTCCGTACCTCAGCACCCCCGTGCTTCCAGCATCTCCGTGTCTCAGCACCTCGTGCCTCCAGTACCTCCGTGCCTCAGCACCTCCGTGCTTCCAGCACCTCGTGCCTCAGCACCCCCGTGCCTCAGCACCTCTTGCCTCCAGCATCTCCGTGTCTCAGCACCTCGTGCCTCCAGTACCTCCGTGCCTCAGCATCTCCGTGCTTCCAGCATCTCCGTACCTCAGCACCTCCGTGCTTCCAGCATCTCCGTGTCTCAGCACCTCGTGCCTCCAGTACCTCCGTGCCTCAGCACCTCCGTGCTTCCAGCACCTCGTGCCTCAGCACCCCCGTGCCTCAGCACCTCGTGCCTCCAGCATCTCCGTGCCTCAGCACCTCCGTGCTTCCAGCATCTCCGTGCTTCCAGCACCCCAGTGTCTCTCCGCACCCCAGTGTCTCTACGCACCCCAGTGTCTCTACGCACCCCAGTGTCTCTACGCACCCCAGTGTCTATTTGCACCCCAGTACCTCGAAGCACCTCAGTGCGTCCAAGCACTTCCGTGCCTCCTATTACCTCAGTGTCTCCAAGCGCCTCCGCGCCTCCTAGCACCTTAGTGTCTCCAAGCATCTCAGTGTCTCCAAGCACCCAGTGCACTTTAGCGCAGTTGTACCTGGTATCTTCACTGATTCATCAGTGCCTTTCCAGTTCTATCTTTCAGGAGACCTTCAGCGTCCACACGTGCCTCCTGTCTGCCGACCTAATCCTGCATGAGGAGAACCTAGATTCGGCCATCTCTGCTGCGGTTCCTCTTCCCAGTCACCGGAAGAAACCCCGAGTCCACAACACTCCCAAACCAGGTCAGTGGTAGTATTCATATAATCCTCCAGTCGCCCGCACAGACTTCACTAACACCGGGTTCACAAAACCTCAGTCATGACAGTAGGAACTGGCCACATGGACCCGGCTGAAAGTGTTTGTCTGACGCAGGGCCTCCTAAGCAATATCGCAGGACGCTTGGAAGGTCTGGAGTCGACTCAGCATCAGTTGGCACAGTGTCTGCAGCGGAATTCTTTCTCCAGAGATTCTCTGACCTTCTGCACTAGGACTCCTGACCAACTGCAGATTTTCTACCAGATGTTATTACAGTTACAAGAACTTTTGTCTAGTATTCCTTCTGTGATGCCTGATCTCTTCAGGAATACTACCAACGTTGTTGATCCTGTTTTGCCCCAACCAGTTAATAGAGTCTCTTCCTCTGTGCAAGGAAAAGTTGTTCATCAGAGCTATCCACGGCCCAAGCTCTCTGAAGCTGAACGTCAGCGGCGTAGGGAGCTACACCTCTGTCTTTACTGTGGAAATTCCGGTCATTTTGTTAAAGACTGCATTCTTCGCAAGCCATTTAGAGTCACAGAGGAGTCTGAGTGTCCAGCCCCAGGAAGGGCGTCTTCAGAGTGTCCAGCCCCAGGAGGGGCGTCTTCAGAGTGTCCAGCCCCAGGAGGGGCGCCTTCAGAGTGTCCAGCCCCAGGAGGGGCGCCTTCAGAGTGTCCAGCCCCAGGAGGGGCGCCTTCAGAGTGTCCAGCCCCAGGAGGGGCGCCTTCAGAGTGTCCAGCCCCAGGAGGGGCGCCTTCAGAGTGTCCAGCCCCAGGGAGTGGTTCAGAGCGTCCAGCCCCAGGGAGGGGTTCAGAGCGTCCAGCCCCAGGGAGGGGTTCAGAGCGTCCAGCCCCAGGGAGGGGTTCAGAGCGTCCAGCCCCAGGAAGGGCGTCTTCAGAGTGTCCAGCCCCAGGAGGGGCGTCTTCAGAGTGTCCAGCCCCAGGAGGGGCGCCTTCAGAGTGTCCAGCCCCAGGAAGGGCGTCTTCAGAGTGTCCAGCCCCAGGAGGGGCGCCTTCAGAGTGTCCAGCCCCAGGAGGGGCGCCTTCAGAGTGTCCAGCCCCAGGAGGGGCGCCTTCAGAGTGTCCAGCCC
The DNA here is from genome assembly GCF_028390025.1 of Pseudophryne corroboree. Lineage (NCBI taxonomy): Eukaryota > Metazoa > Chordata > Amphibia > Anura > Myobatrachidae > Pseudophryne > Pseudophryne corroboree. The sequence goes on along the minus strand of NC_086448.1, from coordinate 740,205,567 downwards.
CAGGAGGGGCGCCTTCAGAGTGTCCAGCCCCAGGAGGGGCGCCTTCAGAGTGTCCAGCCCCAGGGAGTGGTTCAGAGCGTCCAGCCCCAGGGAGGGGTTCAGAGCGTCCAGCCCCAGGGAGGGGTTCAGAGCGTCCAGCCCCAGGGAGGGGTTCAGAGCGTCCAGCCCCAGGGAGGGGTTCAGAGGGTCCAGCCCCAGAGAGTCTACAGAGTGCTGCCCAGCCAGAGAGTCTACAGAGTGCTGCCCAGCCAGAGAGTCTACAGAGTGCTGCCCAGCCAGAGAGTCTACAGAGTGCTGCCCAGCCAGAGAGTCTACAGAGTGCTTCCCAGCCAGAGAGTCTACAGAGTGCTGCCCAGCCAGAAAGTCTACAGAGTGCTGCCCAGCCAGAGAGTCTACAGAGTGCTTCCCAGCCAGAGAGTCTACAGAGTGCTGCCCAGCCAGAAAGTCTACAGAGTGCTGCCCAGCCCCGTGAAGAGGGGGCTCTTGCCTCAGCCCAGCCCCGTGAAGAGGGGGCTCTTGCCTCAGCCCAGCCCCGTGAAGAGGGGGCTCTTGCCTCAGCCCAGCCCCGTGAAGAGGGGGCTCTTGCCTCAGCCCAGCCCCGTGAAGAGGGGGCTCCTGCCCTAGTTCAACCCCGTGAAGAAAGGGCTCAGCTCGTCCCGGTTCCAGTTGGTCCAGCAATATTCCAGGCTCCACCTGGTCAGTCCGTCCCGGTTCCAGCCGGTCCAGCAATACTCCAGGCCCTGCCTGGTCAGTCCGTCCCAGTTCCATCCGGTCCAGCGATACTCCAGGACCAGCTTGGTCAGTCTTTGTTGGCTCCAGCCAATTCAAGTATCCTCGGATCCAATCCAGTCTTACTCGTCCAGCCAAAGCTTTCTTCAGTTTCAGCCTCTAAGCTTTCGTCTGATGGTTTTCCACCTATTTACTTTGATGGAGATTTATTGCAATATGCCGCTCTGGTTGAACAATTTCTCTCTCGGATGGAGTCTGATCCTTCAGGTGCAGTAACTCCTTCCAACGTTACTCGATATCTGTTCCTGGCATTCAGAGGAAGAGCTTTGGAGTGGGCCAACATGCTTTTTGAGAGTAATGATCCTGTGTTCCATGACTTACAGACTTTTAGTAATGCTGTGGTTAAAAAATTTAGTCTTAAACCTTTGGAATCTGACTCTGTAAAAGAATCATGCTCTAAAGGGAATGCAGAAGGAAGTTTGTTCTGTCCTCCCAGGGATAATCTAAGAATCTCCTTCGGTAAGAATCCAACCATTAAAATTGCTCATGTAGGAGTCTCTCCTAGCCCAGAGAATTTAATACTCCAGTGCACCTCCTTTTCATCTGCAAACTGTGTATCTAAGGGAGATTCATATCTTCCATTAGACTTGGACTCAGACTCTGAATTTGATCCAGTTCATGATGCTACTCCTTTCATGGAAGGCCCCATGTTTTCTAAGGAAGGATTTTCTTTACAGGAGATTCCGCTGTCCTTGGACAAAACCAAATGTTCCCGTAAGAAGAAGAAGAGGCATCAACGAAGGTCCTAAATTCTTCTGTATGAATTTCTCTAGTTCCTCTAAGATTCAAGATGGGTGTCCGGAGTCCACCCTTGAAGATGGGGATACTGTCACAATCCTGACTGTAGGTTTCATATTTGGTGACTTACCCCTGCCATCTGTCCTGGATACTGTGTCTTTTTCTCACTGAGTTAAACAGCTTGTCAGCACTATGAGTTTTCCTGAGTTCTCTGCCTGAGAGGTAATGGTTAATTAGCTCCACCTGTGGTGATCTCCTGTGTGAGGCTGAATTCAGTGGTTTGAGGTTTGGGCCTAAAAGCCAGCATCCTATGTTTTGCAGAAGTTCAGGCTTCAGTGTTCTCTCGGCCTGCTAGGCCTCATTCTACATCACAGCCTTGGCTAGAGTAGTCACATGACAGTGACTGTTCACCTGACCCAGAGTTGTCCAATCCTCTGCCAGCCTGAGACTGTCTGCATCACCTAATCCTGCTCACCAATGACCAAGGACCAGGAAGTATAAATCAGGAGGCTGAGTTAGAAACTGGGCCAGTTCCTCGTGTCACACACAGCTATGTGTGAGCCTTAAAGCTGAGCTCTCTAGAGTTGTGATCTCCAGAGCTCCTGTATCCCTGTGATCCCCATGCCTCTGCACCTCCGTGCCTCAGCACCTCGTGCCTCCAGCATCTCCGTGCCTCTGCACCTCCGTGCCTCAGCATTTCGTGCCTCTGCACCTCCGTGCCTCAGCACCTCGTGCCTCCAGCATCTCCGTGCCTCAGCACCTCGTGCCTCAGCACCTCGTGCTTCCAGCATCTCCGTGACTCAGCACCTCGTGCCTCCAGTACCTCTGTGCCTCAGCACCTCCGTGCTTCCAGCATCTCCGTGACTCAGCACCTCGTGCCTCCAGTACCTCCGTGCTTTCAGCACCCTGTGCCTCAGCATCTCCGTGCTTCCAGCATCTCCGTACCTCAGCACCCCCGTGCTTCCAGCATCTCCGTGTCTCAGCACCTCGTGCCTCCAGTACCTCCGTGCCTCAGCACCTCCGTGCTTCCAGCACCTCGTGCCTCAGCACCCCCGTGCCTCAGCACCTCGTGCCTCCAGCATCTCCGTGCTTCCAGCATCTCCGTGTCTCAGCACCTCGTGCCTCCAGTACCTCCGTGCCTCAGCATCTCCGTGCTTCCAACATCTCCGTACCTCAGCACCTCCGTGCTTCCAGCATCTCCGTGTCTCAGCACCTCGTGCCTCAGCACCCCTGTGCCTCAGCACCTCATGCCTCCAGCATCTCCGTGCCTCAGCACCTCGGTGCTTCCAGCATCTCGGTGCTTCCAGCACCCCAGTGTCTCTACGCACCCCAGTGTCTCTACGCACCCCAGTGTCTCTACGCACCCCAGTGTCTATTTGCACCCCAGTACCTCCAAGCACCTCAGTGCGTCCAAGCACTTCCGTGCCTCCTAGTACCTCAGTGTCTCCAAGCGCCTCCGCGCCTCCTAGCACCTTAGTGTCTCCAAGCATCTCAGTGTCTCCAAGCACCCAGTGCACTTTAGCGCAGTTGTACCTGGTATCTTCACTGATTCATCAGCGCCTTTCCAGTTCTGTCTTTCAGGAGACCTTCAGCGTCCACACGTGCCTCCTGTCTGCCGACCTAATCCTGCATGAGGAGAACCTAGATTCGGCCATCTCTGCTGCGGTTCCTCTTCCCAGTCACCGGAAGAAACCCCGAGTCCACAACACTCCCAAACCAGGTCAGTGGTAGTATTCATATAATCCTCCAGTCGCCCGCACAGACTTCACTAACACCGGGTTCACAAAACCTCAGTCATGACAGTCTGGAACTAAACAGACATTCCTTTCTCTTCTCTTCGGTCACGTGACCACTTCTCCCGGCCATGTCGTCACGGCTGTGATTAACACTGTAGATTGGTGGGCGATTGTCCCACTATTAATACAGCCTAACTAATAATACAATTAATAATATAAACTTGCACCCTTATATTAAATACATTTTTCCCTTCTCTCCGGTCACGTGACCGCGGCAATCGGTCACGTGGTCACGGCTATAATCAATGTTGTAGATTGGTGGGTAACCGTCCCACTAATAATACAGCCAGTAACTTCATGTAAACACACAGTCACATGACTGCAGCTTTTGATCACGTGGTCACAGCCGCGATCAGTGTTTTTGACTGGTGGGTGCCTGCTCCATTAACAATACAGCTAGCAACACAATGTAAATACACAAGTCACATGACCGGTATTCCAATCATGTGACAGGAACCTATTGAGGTAAACCATAGCCTGCTTTTTGTCTCAGTTTTTATGATTTATTAATTTTATTATGAATTTTATGAAAATGTCACTATCCTATTATTTGTAGGGTTGCAACTACTGTTTCTATTACGAAATCACTGTAAAATTATTGTACATAAGGATTATTGGTTTTAATTGGTGATTAGTAGAATCTAATAGGTGACATCATTTCCCCTATAAAAGGGAAGTCAGTTTAACAGGAGAGTCAGTTTAACTTTGATAAAGCTGCCTGGAGCAGCGAAACGCATAAGTGATTATGATACCAGGATTGCTGGACTTTCTCCACAGCAGTATTATTCTCAGTGATACCACCAAGGATGACCGAACCGACCATTGCATACTGTGAACCAGGATCCACCTACCAATGCTTATCATCATTGCTGCATGGGTCTCTGCCCACTTGGATTCCTCAAATTGGAACACAGACATACAGTACAATACCACTGCCATCTTCCTGCTAACTGTGAACCAGAATCCTTTTACCATTGCCGTTGCCATACGGAAACCTTCTTTTCATTGGATCCTCACATTGGAGCACAGGATCGGTAAAGTGTCATACCAATTGACTTATTAATTTGGAAATCACTTGATGGTTGTCCTTATTTATAAATATGAACTTCCACATTCGCACATAATAGGAGAGCTGTTTTATGTGGAGGATTTTACAAGTCCAGCAACCGGTATATGTCAACTGATTGTTTTTAACTATATATTTTACATGTTGATTTATGTTCATTTTTAAATTGTTTATTAAAAACATATTCACATAGTGAAATTGTTTAGCGCTGTATACCTATATATATTATCACTAAGTCCAGAAATGTATTTGAATAAAATGCTGCACTTTTGTTATCCTCTAATTTATTAATAGCTTTTTATATATAACCTTAACAAACTCTACAGCACTTTACAGAGAATATTTAGACAACAGCAATGTTTAAGATAAAAATATGGTTACAAAAAAACAAAAAACGGGGTGGGGGGGGGGGATTGGATTTGGCAGACTAGATGGGACAAGTGGTTCTTATCTGCCGTCAAATTCTATGTTTCTATGTTTCTATTGTCAGCTACTATTCTATCTAATGTTACAAGCTTTGACTGCTCTAAGTTTAAAATCTCTTTTTGTAATAAAAAAAAAAAGTAAAAAATAAAGAAAGAGAACTGAGACTCTAACACATCCTATAGCTCTGGCTTTTCCCCAGCACTGAAGACGTTAACATTCATTTGACACCGGAAAGTCAAAATGCTAATTTATTCTGATCGGATGACAATTTGCCATTGTTTACCGCTGTGTGTACATGCGTGATTACTTTAAATCAAAATGTAACTGTAAGATATGAAAACCCTTTCATCACCCGCTGTGCATTTTTGTCTTTGATTTTCTAGACCATGAACTGTTATTTCTGGTATGTGTGCTCGTGCTAATGACAGACAGCACAAAGGCACATGGAAAATCCTCCTAGCAACGGAAGACAGGAAAACGGTACATGTGATTGCAGCATGTTGGACATGTTGGCGACATATGGTGCACACAGCTTTTCGGGATCAACATGACCCTGATAAAATCTCAGATGACAGGTGGCTGTAATTATTATGGTGCTAGAAAACAAAAAGTAGCAACGGTATATGTGACAAGCTGATGAATGTGTTTAATTGCAGTTACTGTAAGCACAATTAAAGGAAAAGATCCAGGACTGCTATCGGTGCATGTGTTTAGGTTCTCTCGGACAGATCCTGATAGCAAGTTGAACTTACTGTAATTTGGCAAACGCAAAGTACATGCACACAAAGAGAATAAACCAATATGTGGAAGTATGATGACGTGCGCCTCTCTTCCCAAATGTGCTGCGAGTGCCAGCACTCAAAGCAGGGCCGGATTTATGTCTTTGGGTACCCCATGGCAACAATCTTGTGGGGGCCCCTATCAATAAAAGTGATATAATGGTGTAATTATTATAATATACTAATAGGCTCATTTATCAATGAGTGATACATTTCACTGTGAGTGATAAATTGTACCAGCCAACCAGCTCCTAACTGTCATTTTTCAAAAACAACCTGTGACATGGAAGTTACGAGGTGATTGGCTGGTGCAATTTATCACTCACGGTGAAATTTACACTCATTGACAAATGAGCCCATAAATGTGAGCACTGCAGTGTGCCTTGGTTGCTGCCGGTTCAGGCACCAGCGCTCAGCCTCTGACTCAAAGCTGCTGCCCCACAGGGTGTAGGTTGGGGAGATCCTGCCCGGGAACCCCATGAAGACAAAGCCTCCCACCCGCCACAATCAGACAGACAGCGTCGCTGAGGATGGAGATGAGAGTAAAATGGCGCCACCTTAATTTCAGCTTCTGTACATTTTCATATTCCTAGTGGCCGCAGACGGTGAAAGTTATTGTCTCATGGGATTTGACTGACTGCAGTTGCACCTATACGGGGGGCAACGTAGACATAGCTGAATGTTGTGCTCCAATTTAAGTGCCAGCGGTGCCCGATTGCGGAGAGAGTGTTTGGGGGCCGCTAATATGTGGGGGCACCAGGGGAACCATCCTTGTTGCCCCTCCTTTAATCAGGCCCTGAATCACAGCCTTAGGGGTTTATTTACTAAGCATGGAGGGAGAGAGAGAGAAAGTGGACAGAGATAAACTACCGGCAAACCAGCTCCTAACTTCCATGTTACAGGCTGTGTTTGAAAAGTGAAGGTTAGGAGCTGGTTGGCTGGTATTTTATTTCCGTACACTTTATCACTGTCCAAGGCTTAGTAAATAGACCCCCTAGCTGGTAGTGGCAAAAGTGTGGGAACAAACAGCATGGGGTATCACAGTAACAGGCACTTAATGCAATAGCAAATGACAGGCTGGGTTTGTGTCAATACAACATCTTATCACCACAAATTAACGTAGATACACTCATTTACCCATATATACTGTACTGTATGTTGATTTTAAGACCCATGAGACCCCGCATACACAGTATAGGCGTGTATATACAGTAGAGATGTGTTCCGATCCCTGTGTTTTGGTTTGTAATCTGTATTTTTTTTCTAAATCACAAAAAACAAGCAAAAATCACATTACTTGGGCGTTTTTTGTTCCTACATTATTATTAACCTCAATAACATTAATTTCCGGTCATTTCCAGTCAGTTTTGACCACCTCACAGTTCACAATATTGTTTTTATCCAGTTTAAGGCTGCAGTGAGCTGGCTGGTTACTACCAGACAGAGCAGCGGCACAAACACGCGGCAGTTTATAGCACATCTATGAAAATGTTGCTACACAGCAGTGCAGAAATGAAAAGTGGTGCAAGATGGAATTGTCCTTGGATGTCCACCCATAATTTTGTCTGATTTTAAAAAGGACATTCACAGTTTAACAAATCAAGCACTTCAGCATCAGGGACTGCCACTTTTGTGACTGAAGTGCTTGGTTTTTCTGTGTCCACACAAAACATTTTTTTGGGAAGGACAACACTGTACCTTTGCTCACTGATGAGGAGGTTGATGACAGGGGTTTTAATTATATTATAATCTTGTAATATAAATGCCATGAACTCGCTGCAAATGAGGTAACATGGAGGAGGTGCCTAGATGGTTAACATCCATATTTCTGCTGACTTTGGCTTCAAAAATGGAGTAGATGCCTTCACAAATGTCAGGATTTGGGTAAAAATAATTCCACACCCAAGAGATGGTTTTTTTTGGTCATAGGCATTACAATGGCTTTCTTTTTATCACAGGCAAGAACTGCAGCCACTGGTGGCTGACTTACACAAACAACATCAACATACTCAGTGTCAGATATTAGTAGTACACACATATCAATCTCATCCTGTTCCACTTACACAAAAGAATCATCAACATCTATTATGCACTCATCACAATCTTAAATTGTACTGCTCCCCAAATGTGCAGATGGTGCAGAAATGGTGTAAGGAGGCAAAAGAAGCTCTCTATGAGGACAGTGTGAGAAATGTCAAACTTACACATAGCTAAAGTGGACACCACTAGACTCTCCTCAGGAACGTGTGACAGTTCTGAAAGCACATTTTTTGTTACTGCCTTAGTGGTTTTAATATTTTTGACACCTGATATAGACTGAGTGAAAAGGTCTTGCATCGTCATGAGAGGCAGAAGACGATGATGACAGTTGCAGAACCACCACTTATAAAAAAAAGGCCAAGGCCTGAGTCTTTCCTTGCCACTCCATGTGGTGAATGGCATGTTGCCAATTTTATGTTTTTCTACACCAAACTTTCCCTGCACCGGAAATTTTTCGGGTTTTGTGTTTTGGTTTTGGATTCGGTTCCGTGGCCGTGTTTTGGATTCGGACGCGTTTTGGCAAAACCTCCCTGAAATTTTTTTGTCGGATTCGGGTGTGTTTTGGATTCAGGTGGGTTTTTTATTCAAAAACCCCTCAAAAACAGCTTAAATCATAGAATTTGGGGGTAATTTTGATCCTATAGTATTATTCACCTCAATAATCACAATTTCCACTCATTTTCAGTCTATTCTGAACACCTCACACCTCACAATACTATTTTTAGTCCTAAAATTTGCACAGAGGTCGCTGGATGACTAAGCAAAGCGTCCCAAGAGGGCGGCACAAACACCTGGCCCATCTAGGAGTGGCACTGCAGTGTCAGACAGTATGGCACTTAAAAAAATTGGCCCCAAACAGCACATGATGCAAAGAAAAGAGAAAAAGAGGTGCACTGTGGTCGCTGGATGGCTAAACTAAGCTACACAAACACCTCAATATCACAGGAATTATTCGTTCTAATCAATGGTATTATTGGTCTAAATCACTGGAAGAAAATGAAAAAATCACTGGAATTATTGGTTCTAATCAATGGTATTATTGGTCCAAATCACTGGAAGAAAATGACAAAATCACTGGAATTATTGGTTCTAATCAATGGTATTATTGGTCCAAATCACTGGAAGAAAATGACAAAATCACTGGAATTATTAGTTCTAATCAATGGTATTATTGGTCCAAATCACTGGAAGAAAATGACAAAATCACTGGAATTATTTGTAAACATTTGTAGAAAGTCGCTGCTTTCTGATTACAGAAATGCTCAGATATTCCTGCGAATTCACAATCCCTTCCCAGAGAAAAAAGAAATTGAGAAACCGTTGTTTGAGAAAGTTTGTTCTCTTTCCCTTACAAAGGAACAAACCACTTTCCAAGAAGACTGACGTTTTTGGGATTATGGAGACATAATGTTTTTGAATATAAATCCTAAAGCAGGTGGTGTATTAGAGCAAAAGAGTGCAAGAGACCAGCCATGCAGTTTCTGAAATATTATGACAAAATGTTACTGTATTTCATAAGCACTCATTCCTAACTCTGCTAAGTACTGTTTGGTATACTGTATCTGGCTTCCATGAGGTAGTTGTCCATTATTTCAGCTTCCATTGACCTTTTTGAAAGTGGTAGAAGTTATCGATTCTTTTTTTTTATTTTTATTTTCCCCTATTTTTAATTTTCTCCTGCATAGCCCAGTAAAATGTTGCAATGTTAAGTATTGACTTGTGCCTTCTGGAGGTCCACTTCTTCACCAAACCCAGCCAAATCTCATCCTAACCCTCTGTTCCACGTTCTCTATGTACCCCATCTGTGACACCCATGTCTGTCTACCCCTCCCCTTTAGATTGTAAGCTCTCACGAGAAGGGCCCTCTTCCCTCATGTGCTTATCCTTTGTCTTACTTTAATACTCTTCAACTGTACCACATCCAGCAGTCTTCTGCCACCTGATACTTATTCCAGTGTCATCTGCTGATGTAACTATGTTTATTTACGCTGCATTGTCATCAACTGTAAGTTGCTGTTTTCCTGTTTGATTATTTATGTACTCTGTAATTGGGCGCTGCGGAACCATTGTGGCGCCATATAAATAAAGGATAATAATAATATAGGGTGTATAATCCCCAGGTGTATCTCACACATCACACAGTACAGTATATAGGGTGTATAATCCCCAGGTGTATCTCACACATCGCTCAGTACAGATTACAGGATGTATAAAATCACCAGGTGTATAACACACGTCACACAGTACAGTATACATACTGGTCACAACAATGCAGCAGATATTGAGCACTGATCAGGATACTAGAAGTGACACAGAGCTGCAAGATACAGCAATGGCCTACTGTACTGTACTATATGTATACTGCTGGTCACCAAAATGCTGCACTGTCCTACTATATACTGCTCACAATAATGCAGCACAGAGATAGTATACTTGACACAGAGCTGCAAGATACAGCAATGGCCTACTGTACTGTACTATATATGTATACTGCTGGTCACCAAAATGCTGCACTGTCCTACTATATACTGCTCACAGTAATGCAGCACAGAGATAGTATTCTTGACACAGAGCTGCAAGATACACAGCAATGGCCTACTGTACTATATATGTATACTGCTGGTCACCAAAATGCTGCACTAACCTACTATATACTGCTCACAATAATGCAGCACAGAGATAGTATACTTGACACAGAGCTGCAAGATACAGCAATGGCCTACTGTACTGTACTATATATATATACTGCTGGTCACCAAAATGCTGCACTGTCCTAATATATACTGCTCACAACAATGCAGCACAGAGATAGTATACTTGACACAGAGCTGCAAGATACAGCAATGGCCTACTGTACTATATATGTATACAGAGCTGAGCACAGATATTTGCAGCACACTGAGCACAGATATGGAGCGTTTTCAGGCAGAGAACGTAGATATTTTCAGCACATTGAGCACAGATATTTGCAGCACACTGAACACAGATATTTGCAGCACACTGAGCACAGATTACGGAGCTTTTCAGGGAGAGAACGCAGCCACGTCCTCTCCGTTCAATCTCCAATGCATGAGTGAAAATGGCGGCAACGTGCTGCTCTTTATATAGAATACGAATCTCGCGAGAATCCGACAGCGGGATGATGATGTTCGGGCTGCCTCGGAACCGTGTAAAATAGGTGAAGTTCGGGGGGGTTCGGATCTCGGAGAACCGAACCCGCTCATCTCTAATTAGAGGTGTATTTTTCTTTACCACTGTATATTGTTCTTTAGATTTTAGATCCCTCTATGCCCTTGATCATTGTCTTTAGTAGATGACGTTGAAGAACTAGTATTGTCATGACTGGTGACAGTAGCTGCAGCACTAGTATGTGGTCCCTGCCCTTATCTCAACTGATCATTATCCATATCCACACACGTGAAGTAATACAAATAATAGAACAATATATCTTTTTTTACTAATTTCTTTCACAAATGACTGCTTACACTGTGAGGTATCACAGCGCATATACAGTGCATCCAGAAAGTATTCACAGCGCTTCACTTTTTCCACATTATTTTATGTTGCAGCCTTATCCCAAAATGGAATAAATTTTTCCCCTCAAAATTCTACACACAATGGGGTAAATTTACTAACATTCGTATTTTCCCGTTTCAGGTCAAAGTTCAATCACGAATGACATCGAAAGTGTAAAACTGCAACTTTTTGAATTTATTACGACTAATTTACTAAGCTGTCGTATTCGGGTTTTTCTTTTGTTCCGATGTCGATGTCATTCGTTTTTTTTTGTTTTTTTTTCACGGCAGTGATTAGCAAAACACTGCCGACTTTTTAAAAATGAATCTCGGCCGGATCTGTGTGATCCGTGCTGGGGTTCATTTTTTTTTTAAAATTAAACAGTGTAAAATAAAATAAAAATTGCGTGGGGTCCCCCCTCCTAAGCATAACCAGCCTCGGGCTCTTTGAGCCGATCCTGGTTGCAGAAATATGGGGAAAAAAATGACAGGGGTTCCCCCATATTTAAGCAACCAGCATCGGGCTCTGCGCCTGGTCCTGGTTCCAAAAATACGGGGGAAAAAAAGAGTAGGGGTCCCCCGTATTGTTAAAACCAGCACCGGGCTCCACTAGCTGGACAGATAATGTCACAGCCGGGGGTCACTTTTATATAGTGCCCTGCGGCCGTGGCATAAAAAATCCAACTAGTCACCCCTGGCCGGGGTACCCTGGGGGAGTGGGGACCCCTTCAATCAAGGGGTCCCCCCCCCAGCCACCCAAGGGCCAGGGGTGAAGCCCGAGGCTGTCCCCCCCATCCAATTGGCTGCGGATGGGGGGCTGATAGCCTTTTTTGAAAATGAAAAGATATTGTTTTTAGTAGCAGTACTACAAGGCCCAGCAAGCCTCCCCCGCATGCTGGTACTTGGAGAACCACAAGTACCAGCATGCGGCGGAAAAACGGGCCCGCTGGTACCTGTAGTACTATTACTAAAAAAATACCCAAAAAAAGACAAGACACACACACCGTGAAAGTAAAGATTTATTACATACATGCACACAAACATACATACATACTTACCTTATGTTCACACGCAGGTCGGTCCTCTTCTCCAGTAGAATCCAAGGGGTACCTGTTGAATAAATTCTACTCACCAGATCCAGGGTCCCAGGGTCCTCAGGGCAACCATTTGTAATCCAGGTACTTGAATAAAATAACAAAACGGATACCCGAGCCACGAACTGAAAGGGGCCCCATGTTTTCACATGGGACTCCTTTCCCCGAATGCCAGAAACCCACTCTGACTTCTGTCTAAGTGGGTTTCTTCAGCCAATCAGGGAGCGCCACGTTGTAGCACTCTCCTGATCGGCTGTGTGCTCCTGTACTGAGTGACAGGCGGCACACGGCAGTGTTACAATGTAGCGCCTATGCGCTCCATTGTAACCAATGGTGGGAACTTTCTGCCCTGCGGTTGACCTAAAGTGACGTCACCGCTGAGCAGAAAGTTCCCACCATTGGTTACAATGGAGCGCATAGGCGCTACATTGTAACACTGCAGTGTGCCGCCTGTCACTCAGTACAGGAGCACACAGCCGATCAGGAGAGTGCTACAACGTGGCGCTCCCTGATTGGCTGAAGAAACCCACTTAGACAGAAGTCAGAGTGGGTTTCTGGCATTCGGGGAAAGGAGTCCCATGTGAAAACATGGGGCCCCTTTCAGTTCGTGGCTCGGGTATCCGTTTTGTTATTTTATTCAAGTACCTGGATTACAAATGGTTGCCCTGAGGACCCTGGGACCCTGGATCTGGTGAGTAGAATTTATTCAACAGGTACCCCTTGGATTCTACTGGAGAAGAGGACCGACCTGCGTGTGAACATAAGGTAAGTATGTATGTATGTTTGTGTGCATGTATGTAATAAATCTTTACTTTCACGGTGTGTGTGTGTCTTGTCTTTTTTTGGGTATTTTTTTAGTAATAGTACTACAGGTACCAGCGGGCCCGTTTTTCCGCCGCATGCTGGTACTTGTGGTTCTCCAAGTACCAGCATGCGGGGGAGGCTTGCTGGGCCTTGTAGTACTGCTACTAAAAACAATATCTTTTCATTTTCAAAAAAGGCTATCAGCCCCCCATCCGCAGCCAATTGGATGGGGGGGACAGCCTCGGGCTTCACCCCTTGCCCTTGGGTGGCTGGGGGGGGACCCCTTGATTGAAGGGGTCCCCACTCCCCCAGGGTACCCCGGCCAGGGGTGACTAGTTGGATTTTTGATGCCACGGCCGCAGGGCACTATATAAAAGTGACCGCCGGCTGTGGCATTATCTGTCCAGCTAGTGGAGCCCGGTGCTGGTTTTAAAAATACGGGGGATCCCTACTCTTTTTGTCCCCCGTATTTTTGGAACCAGGACCAGGCGCAGAGCCCGATGCTGGTTGCTTAAATATGGGGGAACCCCTGTCATTTTCCCCCCCATATTTCTGCAACCAGGATCGGCTCAAAGAGCCCGAGGCTGGTTATGCTTAGGAGGGGGGACCCCACGCAATTTTTTTGGAGAAAATAATCACTTTCCCACCCCTTCCCACTGATATACATGCACGGATCTCATGGATCCGTGCATGCCTATCCAATCACGGATAAAAAAAGCAGGTCTGTTTTTTTTAAGCACTTTTTTACGAGTTGTAATTTTTCACGGCAGTGTTTTGTTTTTTTTTGCTTTGCACTTCTTAGTAAATGACCGAGATTCATACTTAAACAGACGCGTTTTGACCGATGGTGTATTCATTCGTGATTTTTTTCCTAGGTCTTCCAAATATTACGAATGCCCTCATCACTGCCGTGATTTGAGTTTAGTAAATTACCGAGATGACACTTTGATGAAAAAACGGCATCTCGGTCAAAATCGGGACCTTAGTAAATTTACCCCTATGCCTGTTAAAATCCTGAGCATATTACTCATGTTTTGCTAGTTATTCTTATGACTTACCTCTGCCTCAGTTTGGGGAACTACAGGTCACAGCTAGCCCCTGCATAGTTGTCTCCCAGTGCCTCAGCTCCTGCATTCAACAACTGACTCCACAGGTGTCTGCACTATGTAATTACAACTGCTTACATGAATCCCACTTTTCAGCCTGTCAGTTTGCACTGCAGCTGCATGATATATCAATTACTGGGGGGCCTGTCTTGTGCTCTCAGCATGGTCCAGCCTGCTCTTTTAAGCCTCTCAATCCCAGGATGCTTTGCCGGTTATAGCTACTTCATACGGTGTTCTGCTCTCTGGTTCCTCTCTGGTTTCAGTTTATCTGTCCAGTTGGTTTTGTGTTGCTCCTGCATTGAATTCCAGCTTCACCATCTTGCTGATGAACTTAGTCTGCCGACTACCGTTACCCTGTCTCCAAGTGTCTGCACCCCAGTCCATCCGTGTACAGCTACCTCCTGTGTTTCTCCTAGTGTTCCTGCTGTTCTATTCCATTATGTTCCATCTCCACGGCCCCAGCATACCATCTGGCCGTGCGCACCTCACCACTGTCTCCAGTTCCCGTTTGTTCCTGTGTACCACTGCGGTTTGCAGCAGAGGCGGAACTACCGCCAGTGCAACCAGTGCGTTGCACTGGGGCCCGCCTCTGTCCAGGGGCCCAAAGCATGTAATGAGTCAAACTGACTCATTACATGCCACTGTGTGCTGCGGGCAACCGCTGCCCGCAGCACACAGCCGCCCGGAGAGAGAGGAGAGGAGTGCAGCGGTACGGGGGAATGAGGAGGAGGGAGGTGGAGGAGGGAGCCGCAGCAGCGCTGTGTTATTGGTTGAGGCGCTGCTGCTGCTGTCCCTCTGCTTCACTATAGGCTGCCCTCCGCCGCTGTGAAGCGCATCCCAGCATTCACAGCGGCGGAGAACAGCCTATAGTGAACCAGAGGGACAGCTGCGCACCACCAATAACACAGCGCTGCTGCGGCTCCTTCCTCCACCTCCCTCCTCCTCCTTCTTTCCTGCCCGGGATCTGCCAGAAGCGGCACCGAGGAGCCTGAGCCAGCGGAGAGAGTAAGTATAATTCATTCATTCTTTCTTTCTTTCTTTCCAAAAAGGGGGACTGTCTGCCGTATTGTGTAAAAAAGGGGTAATCTGCCTGCCGTGATGTGTAAAAATGGGACGCTGTCTGCCGCAATGTGTAAAAAGGGGGAATCTGCCTGACGTAATGTGTAAAAAGGGGGAATCTGCATGCCGTGATGTGGAAAAAGGGGACACTGTCTGCCGCAATGTGTAAAAAGGGGGAATCTGCCTGACGTATTGTGTAAAAAGGGGAAATCTGCCTACCGTGATGTGGAAAAAGGGCACGCTGTCTGCCGTAATGTGTAAAAAGGGGAACGCTGTCTGCCGTAATGTGTAACAAGGGCACGCTGTCTGCCATAATGTGTAAAAAGGGGATGCTGTCTGCCGTTATGTGTAAAAAGGGCACGCTGTCTGCCGTTATGTGTAAAAAGTGTACGCTGTCTGCCGTAATGTGTAACAAGGGCACGCTGTCTGCCGCTATGTGTAAAAAGGGGACGCTGTCTGCCGTTATGTGTAAAAAGGGGACGCTGTCTGCCGTTATGTGTAAAAAGGGGACGCTGTCTGCCGTTATGTGTAAAAAGGGGACGCTGTCTGCCTCTATGTATAAAAAGGGCACGCTGTCTGCCGTTATATGTAGAAAGGGGGACGCTGTCTACCATAATGTGTAAAAAGGGGACGCTGTCTGCCGTAATGTGTAAAAAGGGGACTCTGTCCGCCGTAAGGTGTAAAAGGGTCTCTACCTGGTGTAGTGGTGCTACTGTGCTGCGTAATTTGAATAATGGAGACTACTGTGCACCGTTTTATGAATTGGTATTATTTTGTGGACACACCCCTTCCCCACGAAGCTACGCCCCTATGTATTTTTGCGTGTGCCTATGGCGCTCACTGCCCCTGTTTTGCATGCAGGGGTGGGGCTCCGATGCCGTTTCTTGCACACAGTGCTAAAGTGTCTAGTTACAGCACTGTTGCTAGGTATCCATTTCTCTGGCCCTGAGCAGGTCCCCCTCACCAGATCCTCTCCAGGGGTGAGGGGGTGGACTTGGATATGCTTGGGGGGCAAAGCATTTTGTCGCACCTGGGCCCACCGCTCGCTAGTTCCGCCACTGGTTTGCCGTATACATCTGGACTATCATACAACATCTCTGCCATAACTGTAGTCCAGTTCAGGTATCAAGTGACCCAGACAGAGGGTCGTGACCTGCACATCAGGAGCCGCGAAGCCCATATTCCCTTGCTGGGTTCCCTGGTGAAAACCTCTTGGCGTGTTAGACTCGCGCCTCTGTTCTGAGTAACGTCAACCACTTGGTACCTGTTCCCAAATTCTGGATTCTGCAGCAGTACCTGACAATACCCCATAATGACAACGTTAAAAAAGGTTTTTTTTAGAGATTTTTGTAAACTTATTAAAAATAATAACTAAGAAATCACATGCACATAAGTATTCTCAGCCTTTGCCATGAAGCTCAAAATTTAGCTCAGGTGTGTCCTGTTTCCACTGATCATCCTTGAGATGTTCCTACAGCTTAATTGGAGTCCACCTGTGGTAAATTCTGTTGATTGGACATAATTTGGAAAGGCACACACCTGTCTATATAAGGTCCCACACTTGACAGTGCATGTCTGAGCACAAACCAAGCATGAAGTCAAAGAAATTGTCTGTAGACCTCTGAGACAGGATTGTCTCAAGGCACAAATCTGGGGAAGGGTGTGCCACAGTACTTGTATGTATTGTCCGGCCTGCAGAATCACAGTACTTGTATGGATAGTTACACTGGGGTACGGCCTTCAGTGTCACAGTACTTGTTTGGATAATTACTCTGGGGTACAGCCTGCAGCGTCACAGAACTTATATAGATAGTTATGCTGGGGTACAGCACCAAAAAAAAACCATTCGTTTCCCATTTTTTAAACTTTTTTTTATACTTTTCTTGACTTTTTAAAAAAAGGTTATTTACTTTTTTTTAAACATATTTTTTTAACTTTTTTCTTAGTTTTTTTATTTTTAATATTTTTGAAACTTAAAAAAAAAATTAAGACTAGAGCAGATGGACATCAGACAGGTGTGTTGGCAGCACTGGAGCAGACAGACACTGGACAGGAGTGGATGGACACAGCAGCTCCTGAATAGACACAGCAGCCCCTAGATGGCACAGACAACAGCCTCTGGATGGACACAGCAGCCCCTAGATGGACACAGACAACAGCCCCTGGATAGACACAGCAGCTCCTGAATAGACACAGCAGCCCCTAGATGGACACAGACAACAGTCCCTGGATGGACACAGACAATAGCCCCTGGATAGATACAGACAACAGCCCCTGGATAGACACAGACAACAGATCCTGGATGGACACAGACAACAGCCCCTGGATAGACACAGACAACAGCCCCTGGATAGATACAGACAACTGCTCCTGGATGGACACAGACAACAGCCCCTGGATAGATACAGACAACGGCCCCTGGATAGACATTGACAACAGCCCCTGGATAGATACAGACAACAGCCCCTGGATGGACACAGACAACAGCCCCTGGATAGATACAGACAACGGCCCCTGGATGGATACAGACAACAGCCCCTGGATAGATACAGACAACGGCCCCTGGATAGATACAGACAACGGCCCCTGGATAGATACAGACAACAGCCCCTGGATAGACACAGACAACAGCCCCTGGATAGATACAGACAACAGCTCCTGGATGGACACAGACAACAGCCCCTGGATAGATACAGACAACAGCCCCTGGATGGACACAGACAACAGCCCCTGGATGGACACAGCACAAGCAGGGCCGGGGCAAGGTTTCTCGGCACCCTAGGCAAAACTTCAGTCTACCCCCACCCCCAACCCACACATCAATAAATACCTTAGGTCAGGTTAGCAATTAGCAGAATTTGCAATCCTTACTGAATCAGCCCCTTTGTCCACAATTGCAGTGAGCGCACACATGAGTACAATGTAACACCATCCTGCTTTCATCTAATACTACACCGCAGTACCAGTGGCGTAACTACTGCCCCCGCAGTCCTCGCGGTGGCTTGGGGGCGAGGGGCTGCGGAGGCGCCACTGATTTAGAACAGATTGACATGCGGACGAGCGTCCGCATGTCAATCTGCGATCTCCTCTCCCTCCTTGCTGAGGTGCCTGCTCCCCCGGCTCTCCCCCCCCCATGTGTTGGAGGGACACGAGCGCATCGCTCGTCTCTCCTGTGTCCCTCCTGGCTCTCCCCCGGCCGGTCTAAGGAAGCAAGGGCCGTTCGTGAGCTCTGATTGGCTCACGAACGGCACTTCCTTTATTAGACAGCTGGGGGAGAGCCAGGAGGGACACAGGAGAGACGCGCAATGCGCTCGTGTCCCTCCAACACATAGGGGGGGGCCGGAGGAGCAGGCACTGGGGCGTATACCCGGCACTGGGGACATATACCTGGCACTGGGGGGGCATATACCTGGCACTGAGGGCATGTACCTGGCACTGGGGGCATATACCTGGCACTGGGGGCATATACCTGGCACTGGGGGGGCATATACCCGGCACTGGGGGCATGTACCTGGCACTGGGGGGCATATACCTGGCACTGGGGGGGCATATACCCGGCACTGGAGGCATATACCTGGCACTGGGGGGGAAGCAGGCACTAGGGGGGAATATCTGGCACTGGGGGCATGTACCTGGCACTGGGGGCATATACCCGGCACTGGGGGGGCATATACCCGGCACTGGGGGCATATACCTGGCACTGGGGGGGCATATACCCGGCACTGGGGGCATATACCTGGCACTGGGGGGGAAGCAGGCACTGGGGGGGAATATCTGGCACTGGGGGCATATACCTGGCACTGGGGGCATATAACTGGCACTGGGGGGGCATGTACCTGGCACTGGGGGCATATACCTGGCACTGGGGGCATATACCTGGCACTGGGGGGGAATATCTGGCACTGGGAGAATATCTGGCACTGGGGGGGCATATACCTGGCACTGGGGGCATATACCTGGCACTGGGGGAATATACCTGGCACTGGGGGGGGCATATACCCGGCACTGGGGGCATATACCCGTGACTGGGGGGGCATATACCTGGCACTGGGGGGGAAGCAGGCACTGGGAGGGAATATCTGGCACTGGGGGAATATCTGGCACTGGGGGAATATACCTGGCACTGGGGGGGGGGATATCTGGCACTGGGGGGTCATATACCTGGCACTGGAGGGGGGGGATATCTGGCACTGGGGGCATATACCTGGCACTGGGGGGGAATATCTGGCACTGGGGGGGAAGCAGGCACTGTGGGGGAATATCTGGCACTGGGGGGGGGGCATATACCTGGCACTGTGGGGGAATATCTGGCACTGGGTGCATATACCTGGCACTGTGGGGGAATATCTGGCACTGGGTGCATATACCTGGCACTGTGGGGGAATATCTGGCACTGGGAGCATATGTGGCACTGGGAGCACGGCCCTAGCAACAAGCACTACCCCCTAGCAACGAGCAGGACACCCAGTGCATGAAACCCCTGGCAACGAGCATGACACCCTGAGCATGAAAACCCCTGGCACCGTGCATGGAACCAAGAGCATGAAACCCCTGGCAACGAGGAGGTAATTTAAAAGTAATTGGAAGCCTTACTGTAGAACTTAATGTGTAATGGGCATTACGGTGTGTGGCATAATGTATCACGGACATTGCGGTGTGTGTCATAATGTATCAGGCATTACGGTGTGTTGTATACTATATCACGGGCATTGTGGTATGTGGTATAATGTCTCAGGATCATTGTGGTGTGTGTCATACTGTGTCACAGACATTGTGTGTGCTATAATGTATCAGGGGCATTGCAGTGTGTAGCATAATGTATAACTGGCATTGCGATTCCTGTCATAATGTGTCACAGGCATTACGGTGTGTGGCATAATGTGTCGGGGGCATTACAGTGTGTGGCATAATGTGTCGGGGGCATTACGGTGTGTGGCATAATGTGTAGGGGGCATTACGGTGTGTGCATATTGTGTCATGTGCATTATTGTCAGTGATCGCAAAAACGCGCCATGGCGCGTATTTTACCCAGAAACAGCCGCCCGGGACTCACATTTAGAAGATGAGCGGGTCCCACAGGACGCGCTCATCTGAATATGTGTTTGCATGTGTTAAGCCTGTCAGCGGAATGCAGGAGGTGACTGGCTGTTTCCTCGGCCAATCACCTCCTGTAGTCTCCATCCAATCACAGCCTGCAGCATCTCCCGCTTTGAATCCTGCTCCCCGCCAGCACATGAATCTGTGCTGCAGGGCTGACAGACTGGCCCCGCTCATCCGGCTCCGCTGCCGCTCTGCCGCCAGCACCCTCCTCTGCGACTGGGAGTACAGCTCCGGATCTGCCCGCCGCCACCCCCCTACCCGGGACCCGCTCAACGCCCCACCGAGACCCGACAACTACCTTCCAGCAGGAGCCGTCCGGGCTGCGCAGCTCCCGCTGTAGGTAAGCAGTAGACAGTGCTGCATCGCCCCGCTTCACCTGGAGTAGCTGGTGCAGATGCGGGATGTCCGGGGGCTGCAAGCTCCGTGTGTGCAATGTGAGGCCGCTCAGAGTGTCAGGGCCTCACTGACACCATTTTTCTGACAGCACAGTGCAGTGAGTGCACTGGCACAAGTAGCCAGCCGGCGCCGCAGCATGAAGGAGCTATCTGTGAAATCGCAAGCAGAGGCTGGCAAGAAGGAGCTCCTCCGATCGCTTCCCCTGACGGGCTGGCCACTGCTAAATATACCAGTATATCAGTACAACTGTGCAGTGACACTGACTTTCCCATTGCACCTGGGGCTCCACTACTTTGACACAGTTGGAACTGATTATCGGTATATTTAGCAGTGGCCAGCCCGTCAGGGGAAGCGATTGGACGAGCTCCTTCTTGCCAGAGAACAGCCTCTGCTTGCGATTTCACATAGAGCTCCTCCAGGCTGCGGCTACTACAGGCGCAGGCTGGCTACTTGTGCCAGTGCACTCACTGCACTGTGCTGTCAGAAAAAATGGTGAGTGTCAGTGAGTTGCTGCTGGGGGCGGAACCACTTGTGTCAAACGGCCCCTTCGTGCAACTGGAGGTGATAAGTGAGTGGTTACTGCAATGTGCCTCAGTGCTCTACCAGGCGCATTGTGTATAATAACGTGTTCTACCTGGCGCAATGTGTATAATAACGTGTTCTACCTGGCGCAATGTGTATAATAACGTGTTCTACCTGGCGCAATGTGTATGATAACGTGCTCTACCTGGCGCAATGTGTATGATAACGTATTCTACCTGGCGCAATGTGTATGATAACGTGTTCTACCTGGCGCAATGTGTATGATAACGTGTTATACCTGGCGCAATGTGTATGATAACGTGCTCTACCTGGTGCAATGTGTATAATAACGTGCTCTACCAGGCGCAATGTGTATGATAACGTGCTCTACCTAGTGCAATGTGTATAATAACGTGCTCTACCAGGCGCATTGTGTATAATAACGTGTTCTACCTAGTGCAATGTGTATTATAACGTGCTCTACCAGGCGCATTGTGTATAATAACGTGTTCTACCTGGCGCAATGTGTATGATAACGTGCTCTACCTGGCGCAATGTGTATGATAACGTGTTCTACCTGGCGCAATGTGTATGATAACGTGTTCTACCTGGCGCAATGTGTATGATAACGTGCTCTACCTAGTGCAATGTGTATTATAACGTGCTCTACCAGGCGCATTGTGTATAATAACGTGTTCTACCTGGCGCAATGTGTATGATAATGTGCTCTACCAGGCGCATTGTGTATAATAACGTGTTCTACCTGGCGCAATGTGGCTGATAACGTGCTCTACCAGGCGCATTGTGTATAATAACGTGCTCTACCTGGCGCAATGTGTATAATAACGTGTTCTACCTGACGCAATGTGTATGATAACTTGCTCTACCTAGCGGCAATGTGTATGATAACTTGCTCTACCTAGCGGCAATGTGTATGATAACATGCTCTACCTGATGCAATGTGTATGATAACTTGCTCTACCTAGCAGCAATGTGTATGATAACATGCTCTACCTGGCGCAATGTGTATGATAACGTGCTCTACCTGGCGCAGTGTGTATAACGTGTTCTACCTGGCGCACTGTGTATGATAACGTGCTCTACCTAGCGGCAATGTGTATGATAACGTGCTCTACCTGGTGCAAAGTGTATGACGTGCTGTACCTGGTGCAAAGTGTATGACGTGCTGTACCTGGAGCAAAGTGTATGACGTGATCTACCTGGATCAGTGTGCATAGGAGGTTCTACCTGGTGCAATGTGTATAAGCGCCACTACTGTGTGGTGTAATGTGAATTGACACTATTATGTGGCCACGCCCCTTCCCTATGAAGCCACGCCCCTAAAATTTTGCGGCGCGCCGTAGGCGCGCACTACCTGTTCTTTGTGGTCTAAGTGGTCTAACACCAATTCACTTTCTGCCTAAGGGCACCAAAATGTCTAGTTACAGCTCTGGTGCAGGGTGTCCTGCATGCTACACAGCCCAGCAGCATTGTCACCCCATCCCCCCCATCTTGCAACACTTTTGTAGTGTCCAAACAAGATTAAAATTAATAAGAACCTTCATTCCGATGGGACCCAGAAAAAGACCGGTAGGACCCCAATTTTTAAAAGTGAAGGGTCCCTGGGACCCACTTTTTTTTTGGCTCAGCGCGATCACTGATTGTGTGTGGAATAATGTCTAAGGGCCATTGCAGTATGTGGAATAATGTATACTGGGCATTACTATAAGGAGGAAAAATGACAAATAATGTAAGGGGCATGAATCAGGATTATTTTTCTTTCCTGTGGTGGCCAACGTCTGGGCGTGCAGGTTGCAAAACTGGGGTATAAGGTAGTCTTTTCCTGCAATGCCACGCCCTCCACGCAAAGCCACGCCCATTTCGACAAAGCCACACACCCTTTTTGCCAGCGCGCGCCGCAGGCAATTACGGGGTGTATGGGGGGGGGGGCGCCAAAGGATTTTTTGGCTTGGGGGAGAAAAATTTCTAGTTACGCCACTGCGCAGTACAGTATATTGAATTGCTGGTTGCTTTCCCCACACTTATGTATGGGGAAGCTAAATTATATTAAAAGTGGGAGACCGCAGAGAAAGGGGTCATCCAATTAGGTGTGCCAGTTTTTTCAGTTTTATTGGGCTATCCAATTATAACCCGTTTTTATCTGCCAAAAAATCTCCCATTTTCAGATAACACATAGGATCTGGGATATGATATTGCAGCTTTGAAGACTGTTATTGGGGATTATGCTTTGAGGAAACCCCAATAAGTGATCGCTTTTGTGATCATTATACAGCCGTTTTCAGAACCAACCACGCAATATGCCATCAGTGTATGTGCATAGAAACATATTTGCGATTAGGTAGGTGAGGAGCACCAGCCTACAGGGGAGGGATCCTTCTCCGGTCGAGCTATCACCATAGGTGTGGCTTGTGAGAGCTGAATGGGACCCAGGTACTGGGGGTGTGACCAAGTCTGGAAGGTGTGGCCACACCCCTTGCATAAAAGCAGCTGACCTAAGTTACTTCAGCAAGTACATATCTAGGTAATCAGTACCCACCATCTCCCTCTTAGCGCCCCTGACTAGGGAACAACCTCTAGTTAGTACTTGGACATTTGGTGGCATAATTGACCCCCACCCTTGCCAGTACTTCTGCATTCTGCAACTATTTCATTACTATGTCCATCTGTCTGTTCCATTTGGGATTCTACTCATTCTGGATTTGAATGCAGAGTGATTGACAGCCAGGGAGTGTTTATGGAAAGTACCAAGGTGTAACCACAAAAATGCAGACATGTGGGCCAGTGACTACATCCTTGTACACAGTTTCAGTGGCTCATGCGGCTTAGTTGCAACAGTCCATAGGGTTTTCTCAGAGGTCCAATGGTGCAACCAAAGATGTAGGTGCAGTGGGTGTGGCTGCTGTGGGGCCCAAGCCACATTCGGGGGCCAATCATCCCCCTTGAATCCAGTTACACTGTCAGCCAAGTGCTTACCTCCTGATTCCTGTGGGTAGCTTCTTTCTTAACAATAGTCTGGGCGGCACATCTGCTCTCTCGACCGCCTGTCTCTCCTCACTGATGCTGGGAGGAGGCGTGGCTATGCTCCGCCTTCAGGGACATCCCCGGCCATGGCCACACCTCCCCCAGCATCAGTCATGATGCAATTAGCATCCACTGCTGAATCAGGCCCTCTGTTCCTCCGTTTCTAGTCTTTTTGCTCTGATCCAGTTCCGATTTCCTCCTCTATATGTTGTAAACCTCTCAGAACTCCCATATGGAAACCTATAACAATCCTTCCATGTAAAATCCCTTTTTCCCCAAGACCAGCTTTCTGATAGGCCACACCACATTTGTTCATTGAAAATCTGGACTATCCCACAAAATTGCTAAATAAACCAATGTATTTAATTTTACAAACCACAAAGAAAGATTACAACGGCCTCATCCATCCCTGGTAATTTACAGTGCTCACTACTTGGTTGTCAGTACTAGATTTGTTTTATTTATGGTGTGAGACTTTAGCCTCATCTAAGTCTACGCACAAATACAATGAGGATTGTATGTACAGTTTTGGCGTTCAGCAGAGATGGAGCCAATAAAAACACAGCTGCAGTCTTCTGCACTGGGCTCCACACAGCTGCACAGGGTTTGTGTCATTATACCTAGGAGAGATACTTATATTATTCATCTGCTAATACACTAGCATGGTAAATTTCCAGCACACCAAATGCTGTCGGATTTACACCACCTGATTCCAATATAGAATTTAACAAAACTGCTGATGTGAGATGCACAAACTCCTGTATACAAAACTCGAGCACTAATAGCATTACACGGGGGATATGTACTAAGCAGTGAAAAGAGCAGAGAAGTGAACTAGTGGAGAAGTTGCCTATGGCAACCAATCAGCTGCTCTGTATAATTTGAAAGTATGCAAATTATAAATGTTACTTTCTTCAATGCTGATTGGTTGCCATGGGTAACTTCTCCACTGGCTCATTTTACCATGATTATCACTTCTGTACATATCCCCAATCACCTATGGCTCGCAACAGGAATATGTCAAAGACCAGCGGCGGCTGCCGTACGTGGGCTGCAGCGCCATCAAAAGTGTGCAGGGGGGGGAGCTGTCCAGGACATATGAACATACATGTGAAGTTGTATGTAACATATGTCCCGCTTTCCTTCCCCGGGGATCTGCCGTTCATACAGAGGCGCCGCTGTCAGTGACTATCATGTCATACATATGTGTCTGTTATTTATTAAGCACACACATACATAGAATGGGTGGTCTTCAGTATGCCGGCGGTCGGGCTCCCGGCGACCAGCATACCGGCGCCGGGAGCCCGACAGCCGGCATACCGACACTTATTCTCCCTCGTGGGGGTCCACGACCCCCCTGGAGAAAGAATAAAATAGTGTGGCGCGCGTAGCGTGGCGAGCGCAGCGAGCCAGCAAGGGGCTCATTTGCGCTCGCCACACTGTCGGTAAGCCGGCGGTCGGGCTCCCAGCGCCGGTATGCTGGTCACCGGGAGCCCGGCCGCTGGCATATCGTAGTGAACCCACCTAGAATATATCAGTAATTTACATCAGTCTCTGACCCAGTGGCGCATACAACCTATCACATAGACACAGATAAAGTACACACATTGTATGGGGAGATGTACTTGGAGAGTGATAAAGTGGAGAAAGACAAAGTACCAGCTAATCAGCTTCTAACTGCCATATTGCAGGCTGTATTTGTATAATGACAGCTAGGAGCTGTTTTGCTGGTAGTGTTCCCCGTCACATGGGAGAGGTAAGGGGACCATGAGAAGTTTACAATGTATAGGGAAATAGGCAATTGATACAGAATAAATGATTGGTGCGCCATTTTCCTGGTGATATTGCAGGCATCAGTGGAGAGGTAAGCACTGGCTTAGAGTACAGGGTGTACAGTGTGCCCCCCCGCCACTCCCGTATCCAGCAGCCCATGTCCACTGCGCACATTCAAAGGTAGAAGATATTTTGAGACTCGTGGAAAAATTTATGTGGATGCAGCTGGGTATAGATAGTTGGGTCGACTCAGCTTAGGTCGACAGTCATTAGGTCGACCATGGAAGGTTGACATGCATTAGGTTGACAGGGACAATAGGTCGACATGGTCATTAGGTCGGCATGTACTAGGTCGACAGGTCAAAAGGTCGACATGGGTTTTTGGACTTTTTTTGGTGTTGTTTTCTTCGTAAAGTGATGGGTAACCTCAATTAGTGCACCATGGTGGTCATTCCGAGTTGTTCGCTCGCAAGCTGCTTTTAGCAGCTTTGCACACGCTAAGCCGCCGCCTACTGAGAGTGAATCTTAGCTTATCAAAATTGCGAATGAAAGATTCGCAATATTGTGAAAAAAGATTTCTCTGTGCAGTTTCCGAGTAGCTCGAGACTTACTCTTCCAGTGCGATCAGTTCAGTGCTTGTCGTTCCTGGTTTGACGTCACAAACACACCCAGCGTTCGCCCAGACACTCCTCCGTTTCTCCAGCCACTCCCGCGTTTTTCCGCACACACCCATAAAACGGCCAGTTTCCGCCCAGAAACACCCACTTCCTGTCAATCACACTCCGATCTCCAGAACGAAGAAAAAACCTCGTAATGCCGTGAGTAAAATACCAATCTTCATAGCAAATTTACTTGGCGCAGTCGCAGTGCGAACATTGCACATGCGCAAATAGCGGAAAATCGCTGCGATGCGAAGAAAATTACCGAGCGAACAACTCGGAATGACCAACTATGTCCCCTTGCATGGCTCGCTTCGCTCGCCATGCTTCGGGCAAGGTGCCTCACTGCGCTCGGCACAGGTTACCGTTCCCAATTGTAGTCCACGGGGATCGTCAAGTATGAAAAAGTCCAAAAAATTTAAAAAATGTGAAAAAACTCATGTCGACCTTGTGACCTGTTGACCTAGTATATGTCGACCTATTGACCATGTTGACATTAATGCATGTCGACCTTCAGTGGTCGACCTAATGACTGTCGACCTAAAGACCGTATCCTGTACAGCTCATAGTTGCCGATATCCTGGCTGCTCTCTGCCCTCTGCCCATGCTCTGTATTGCCGATATTACTGGCATTACACTGCAGGGGTCATGGCTATGATGACGCGATTTAGCAAGAATCGTGTCATCGACTGCCTGGACCGCCCACTTTATTCACTAAGTGGGCGGCCGGGCAGGATGGACTTCCAAAATGGGAGACTTGCCGGTTCTTCCGGGGGGCCTGGAGAGTGGAGAGTCACCCGATTTTCAGGAGCCTCCCGGCCATTCTGGGAGAGTAGGCAAGCATGGTGCAGCTTGGGTGATGATTTAGTTAAAGCTATCTAACTCACCCCCCTAACCCTAACCCTCCCTTACTACAGCCTAACCCTAACCTCCCGCATTGGTGCCCAACCCTAACCCTTCCCCCTTAGTGCCTTAACCTAACTCTCCCTGGCTGCAGCCTAGCTTTAACACCTCAACCCCCGCAGGCTAACCCTAATGCTAACCTGCCCTTCCCTGCGCAGCCTAACCCTAACCTCCTGGCTATACTTACCTTCGGGGTCCTGGCTGTCGGGATTCCAGCATCGGGATCCCAATGTTTTCTGAATTCCGGTGTCGGCAGGGGCAATTTTAGAGCGGAGGAGGTCCGTGTGCAGGCTCCGTCTGGGCCCCCTCCTCTCTAGCCGCCAGCGCTGTATTTCTGGGCGCTACGGTCCTCTAGAGGACCCTAGAACTATCCCAGAGTCTACCACGCATGTGCAGATTGCTGGGAAAATGGCACCAAGATTTCTGCAGCACTGCTGCTGCGCCGCGGGACTCCAGAGGGTAAGTATTAAAAATAATGGGTGTGCGGTGTGGGCCCTCCTAGACTCCAGGTGCCCATATGCACCACACACACTGCACCCATTATAAATTTGTCAGTGGGTGTCAGTGTTCTGATGGTTGGCGGGATTCCAGCGTCGGTATTTCGGCAGCCAGGATATTGACTTAACCTATAGACATTTAATGGGATCCTCTAAACATGGGTAGTATGACGAAAAGGCCATTTTTAGTGGTTTGCTTATTTAAAAGTAATAGAATGCAAGTGTATTTGTTCCCACATATTCTGAAGAAATAAAAGCGGGTTCAGTACGAGATACCACCGGACGGGATCCCAGCGGTTGGAATACCGACACCGGGATCCCGACCGGCACAATCCCGACAGGGGGGCGTGCGCAATGCAGCCACTTGTGGGCACGGTGCCTCGCTACGCTCGGCACACTAATTAATTGTCCCTCTATGGGTGTCGTGGACACACACAGAGGGAGAATATGTTGGGATTGTGCCGGTCGGGATCCCGGTATCGGTATTCCGACCGCCAGGACCCCGTCCGGCGGGATCTTGACTGCATCCCATAAAAGCGTTACAGCTGGAGCACGTTTAGGGGGTAATTCTGAGTTGATCGCAGCTTCAAGTTTGTTAGCAATTGGGCAAAACCATGTGCACTGCAGGGGAGGCAGATATAACATGTGCAGAGAGAGTTAGATTTGGGTGTGGTGTGTTCAATCTGCAATCTAATTTGCAGTGTAAAAATAAAGCAGCCAGTATTTACCCTGCACAGAAACAAAATAACCCACCAAAATCTAACTCTCTCTGCACATGTTATATCTGCCTCCCCTGCAGTGCACATGGTTTTGCCCAACTGCTAAAAAATGTCCTGCTGCGATCAACTTGGAATTATCCCCTTAGTTTTAGATGGACTAGCATCCCTCACTCAATGAGTTGATTTTGCTGATGCCATTTAATCCCACGGTTCATGATAATAGTCTAAAGTAAACTGGTTCTATTTGTATATTTCAGTATTAAAATGACAATTTTACTGGCTAAAAAATGACAATGTAGGGTGTAGTCCTCAATAAAAAGGGGATGAACTTACAAAGGGATTGTTTTTTAATCATTGCAACTTCTGCATTTCAAAGGCGATGTACAGTACAAGCCCTTAAAGTTTGTGCAAAGTGATTTTACTGTGGCCTTTCCATGCAAATGAATGTGAGCGTGGCTCTGTTAATGCTTGGACTAATGCGGTCCACTATCTCTCATGCCAGCGGTTGAGTTTGTTTCCAAAGAAACCTCACAGAGAAAAAAATTCAGAGCCTATTCTGGTTCTCAGTGCTTCGTCAAAACGGTGTCGCTGTACACAGACTTGAGGTAGAAATTGGAAATATTACAGTACTTTACTAATGGTAAACAAGTACTTGATATTGGTGTATGACATAAGTATCCAGTGGGGGGGAATGGGACTACAAAATATTGGTGAGTTGCATGAGATTAGTAGGACCAGGTTCTGTGGGGTTGGTCAAGGCAGATTGTTGATTGATCATTACATGATTCTTTATTTAACATACAAAGGGTTACAGAGTAGGGATGAGCTGGTTCGAATTTTGGAAATCTGAACCCCACCGAACACCCCCAATCTGAGTCGGGAACCAAGTCTGGCTCGGGTTTTCCCGCCAGACTCGGTTTCCAGAACGAGGCAAAACGTCATCATCCTGGTGTCAGATTCTCACGAGATCCGGACTTTGTATATTTCGTGCCTCCCACCCCGCCATCTTCACTCTAGTCCTGGAGAGTGTAGCAAGAGGATGTGTCTCCTCAGTGTCTGTGTGGAAAAGTGGCGTGGCACATGGTTTAGTGACCTGCTCTTTTTATCATTCCAGTGGTGCTGTCTTGTGCTGCATCAGTCTAGTCACAGTGGTGGTGTCCTGTGCTGCCATAAGTCCAGTGGTGCTACTGTATAAGTCCAGTCCAATGGTGCTGTCTTGTGCTGCATCAGTCCAGTGGTGGTGTCTTGCGCTGCATCAGTCCAGTGGTGGTGTACTGTGCTGCCATAAATCCAGTGGTGCTGCTGTATAAGTCCAGTCCCGTGGTGCTGCCATTTAAGTCCAGCGGTACAGCCGTATAAGTTCAGCGGTACAGCTGTATAAGTCCAGCGGTACTGCCGTATAAGTCCAGTGGTACAGCCGTATAAGTCCAGTGGTACAGCCGTATAAGTCCAGTGGTACAGCCGTATAAGTCCAGTGGTACTGACGAATAAGTCCAGTGGTACTGACGAATAAGTCCAGCAGTACTGACATACAAGTCCAGCAGTACTGCCGTATATGTCCAGGGGTACTGCAGTATAAGGGGATGATTCAGACCTGGTCATAGCTATGCTAAATTTACCACACGTACGATCATCCATACTGACATGCGAGGGGACGCCCAGAACAGGGCTAGTCCACCCCGCATGTCAGGCCCGGCGATGCTTTTGTACTTGAAGAGTAACTCCCAGCCAGCTCAGCTCCTGTGTGCTGGCTGGGAGTTACTCATCATTGTAATGGTCATAGTGGATGCGTGTGACGTCACACAGCCGCTGCGTCTCGCCTCCTGCATGGTCCGGCCACGCCTGCGTTGGCCTGACCACGCCCACAAAATGGCGGCCAAATGCCACCGTGCCGCACCCTCCTGCCCAGCGACTGCCTCTGCCTGTCAGTCAGGCAGAGG
This sequence comes from Pseudophryne corroboree, assembly GCF_028390025.1. Lineage (NCBI taxonomy): Eukaryota > Metazoa > Chordata > Amphibia > Anura > Myobatrachidae > Pseudophryne > Pseudophryne corroboree. The sequence continues at coordinate 740,174,804 of NC_086448.1, read as the reverse complement.
CGATCGCTGGGCTATGACAGCCGTCGGCTGTCTAGCATGCGCTGACGCATTGCAGCGCTGGCGCATGCGCACTTCTGACCTGATCACTGCACTGTGAAGAACGACAGCATGCGATCAGGTCAGAATGACCCCCTAAATCCAGCAATACAGCCGTATATGTCCAGCGGTACAGCCGTATAAGTCCAGCAGTACAGCCGTATAAGTCCAGCAGTACAGCCGTATAAGTCCAGCGGTACTGCCATGTAAGTCCAGCAGTACAGCCATATAAGTCCAGCAGTACAGCCATATAAGTCCAGTGGTACATGCATATAAGTCCATAGGTACTGCTGTATAAGTCCAGTGGTGCTGCCATATAAGTCCAGTGGTGCTGTCCTGTGCTGTATATTATTTACTCCAAATAAAGGGGTTATTATTAATATTTAATCAAAATAATTTTTACAGGTTTTGCCCTGTGTGGTGTAGGCGTACGCTGTCCTGTGCTGCATATTATTATAATAACTCCAAATAAAAGGGTTATTATCCAAATAATTTTTACAGGCTTTGCCGTGTGTGTGGGGTTTAGGGGTATGGTCTCCTGTGCTGCATATTGTTATATAACTCCAGAAAAATAATGGAGAACAAAAATATAGAGGATAAAATAAGGAAAGATCAAGAACGACTTCCTCCTAGTGCTAAAGCAGCTGCCACTAGTCATGACATAAACAATGAAATTACATCAACGTCGTCTGCCAAGGCCGATGCCCAATGTCATAGTAGAGGGCATGTAAAATCCAAAAAGCCAAAGTTCAGTAAAATGACCCCAAAAAAATAATTTAAATTGTCTGAGGAGAAACCTAAACTTGCCAGTATGCCATTTACGACACGGAGTGGCAAGGAACGGCTAAAGCCCTGGCCTATGTTCATGACTAGTGGTTCAGCTTCACATGACGATGGAAGCCCTCATCCTCCTGCTAGAAAAATGAAAAGAGATAAGCTGGCAAAAGCACAGCAAAGAACTATGCGTTCTAAGATGGCATCACAAATCACCAAGGAGAGTCCAAGTGTGTCGGCAGAGGCGTTGGAACGGGGAGGGCAAGGGGACAGCATGCTCCCCCTAAATATGAGAGAGGCGCCGCTGTACTGGAGGAGCAATTTGAAATTTTTCGGGTTTTGTGTTTTGGTTTTGGGTTCGGTTCCGCGGCCGTGTTTTGGGGTCGACCGCGTTTTGGCAAAACCTCACCGAATTTTTTTTGTCGGATTCGGGTGTGTTTTGGATTCGGGTATTTTTTTTCAAAAAACCCTAAAAAACAGCTTAAATCATAGAATTTGGGGGTCATTTTGATCCCAAAGTATTATTAACCTCAAAAACCATAATTTCCACTCATTTTCAGTCTATTCTGAATACCTCACACCTCACAATATTATTTTTAGTCCTAAAATTTGCACCGAGGTCGCTGGATGACTAAGCTAAGCGACCCTAGTGGCCGACACAAACACCCGGCCCATCTAGGAGTGGCACTGCAGTGTCACGCAGGATGGCCCTTCCAAAAAACACTCCCCAAACAGCACATGACGCAAAGAAAAAAAGAGGCGCAATGAGGTAGCTGTGTGAGTAAGCTAAGCGACCCTAGTGGCCGACACAAACACCTGGCCCATCTAGGAGTGGCACTGCAGTGTCACGCAGGATGGCCCTTCCAAAAAACACTCCCCAAACAGCACATGACGCAAAGAAGAAAAAAAGAGGCGCAATGAGGTAGCCGTGTGAGTAAGCTAAGCGACCCTAGTGGCCGACACAAACACCTGGCCCATCTAGGAGTGGCACTGCAGTGTCACGCAGGATGGCCCTTCCAAAAAACACTCCCCAAACAGCACATGACGCAAAGAAGAAAAAAAGAGGCGCAATGAGGTAGCTGTGTGAGTAAGATAAGCGACCCTAGTGGCCGACACAAACACCTGGCCCATCTAGGAGTGGCACTGCAGTGTCACGCAGGATGGCCCTTCCAAAAAACACTCCCCAAACAGCACATGACGCAAAGAAGAAAAAAAGAGGCGCAATGAGGTAGCTGTGTGAGTAAGCTAAGCGACCCTAGTGGCCGACACAAACACCTGGCCCATCTAGGAGTGGCACTGCAGTGTCACGCAGGATGGCCCTTCCAAAAAACACTCCCCAAACAGCACATGACGCAAAGAAGAAAAAAAGAGGCGCAATGAGGTAGCTGTGTGAGTAAGATAAGCGACCCTAGTGGCCGACACAAACACCTGGCCCATCTAGGAGTGGCACTGCAGTGTCACGCAGGATGGCCCTTCCAAAAAACACTCCCCAAACAGCACATGACGCAAAGAAGAAAAAAAGAGGCGCAATGAGGTAGCTGTGTGAGTAAGATAAGCGACCCTAGTGGCCGACACAAACACCTGGCCCATCTAGGAGTGGCACTGCAGTGTCACGCAGGATGGCCCTTCCAAAAAACACTCCCCAAACAGCACATGACGCAAAGAAGAAAAAAAGAGGCGCAATGAGGTAGCTGTGTGAGTAAGCTAAGCGACCCTAGTGGCCGACACAAACACCTGGCCCATCTAGGAGTGGCACTGCAGTGTCACGCAGGATGGCCCTTCCAAAAAACACTCCCCAAACAGCACATGACGCAAAGAAGAAAAAAAGAGGCGCAATGAGGTAGCTGTGTGAGTAAGCTAAGCGACCCTAGTGGCCGACACAAACACCTGGCCCATCTAGGAGTGGCACTGCAGTGTCACGCAGGATGGCCCTTCCAAAAAACACTCCCCAAACAGCACATGACGCAAAGAAGAAAAAAAGAGGCGCAATGAGGTAGCTGTGTGAGTAAGATAAGCGACCCTAGTGGCCGACACAAACACCTGGCCCATCTAGGAGTGGCACTGCAGTGTCACGCAGGATGGCCCTTCCAAAAAACACTCCCCAAACAGCACATGACGCAAAGAAAAATGAAAGAAAAAAGAGGTGCAAGATGGAATTGTCCTTGGGCCCTCCCACCCACCCTTATGTTGTATAAACAGGACATGCACACTTTAACCAACCCATCATTTCAGTGACAGGGTCTGCCACACGACTGTGACTGAAATGACGGGTTGGTTTGGACCCCCACCGAAAAAGAAGCAATTAATCTCTCCTTGCACAAACTGGCTCTACAGAGGCAAGATGTCCACCTCATCATCATCCTCCGATATATCACCGTGTACATCCCGCTCCTCACAGATTATCAATTCGTCCCCACTGGAATCCACCATCTCAGCTCCCTGTGTACTTTGTGGAGGCAATTGCTGCTGGTCAATGTCTCCACGGAGGAATTGATTATAATTCATTTTAATGAACATCATCTTCTCCACATTTTCTGGAAGTAACCTCGTACGCAGATTGCTGACAAGGTGAGCGGCGGCACTAAACACTCTTTCGGAGTACACACTTGTGGGAGGGCAACTTAGGTAGAATAAAGCCAGTTTGTGCAAGGGCCTCCAAATTTCCTCTTTTTCCTGCCAGTATAAGTACGGACTGTCTGACGTGCCTACTTGGATGCGGTCACTCATATAATCCTCCACCATTCTTTCAATGGTGAGAGAATCATATGCAGTGACAGTAGACGACATGTCCATAATCGTTGTCAGGTCCTTCAGTCCGGACCAGATGTCAGCATCAGCAGTCGCTCCAGACTGCCCTGCATCACCGCCAGCGGGTGGGCTCGGAATTCTGAGCCTTTTCCTCGCACCCCCAGTTGCGGGAGAATGTGAAGGAGGAGATGTTGACAGGTCGCGTTCCGCTTGACTTGACAATTTTGTCACCAGCAGGTCTTTGAACCCCAGCAGACTTGTGTCTGCCGGAAAGAGAGATCCAAGGTAGGTTTTAAATCTAGGATCGAGCACGGTGGCCAAAATGTAGTGCTCTGATTTCAACAGATTGACCACCCGTGAATCCTTGTTAAGCGGATTAAGGGCTCCATCCACAAGTCCCACATGCCTAGCGGAATCGCTCCCTTTTAGCTCCTCCTTCAATGCCTCCAGCTTCTTCTGCAAAAGCCTGATGAGGGGAATGACCTGACTCAGGCTGGCAGTGTCTGAACTGACTTCACGTGTGGCAAGTTCAAAAGGTTGCAGAACCTTGCACAACGTTGAAATCATTCTCCACTGCGCTTGAGACAGGTACATTCCACCTCCTATATCGTGCTCAATTGTATAGGCTTGAATGGCCTTTTGCTGCTCCTCCAACCTCTGAAGCATATAGAGGGTTGAATTCCACCTCGTTACCACTTCTTGCTTCAGATGATGGCAGGGCAGGTTCAGGCGTTTTTGGTGGTGCTCCAGTCTTCTGTACGTGGTGCCTGTACGCCGAAAGTGTCCCGCAATTCTTCTGGCCACCGACAGCATCTCGTGCACGCCCCTGTCGTTTTTTAAAAAATTCTGCACCACCAAATTCAAGGTATGTGCAAAACATGGGACGTGCTGGAATTTGCCCATATTTAATGCACACACAATATTGCTGGCGTCGTCCGATGCCACAAATCCACAGGAGAGTCCAATTGGGGTAAGCCATTCCGCGATGATCTTCCTCAGTTGCCGTAAGAGGTTTTCAGCTGTGTGCGTATTCTGGAAACCGGTGATACAAAGCGTAGCCTGCCTAGGAAAGAGTTGGCGTTTGCGAGATGCTGCTACTGGTGCCGCCGCTGCTGTTCTTGCGGCGGGAGTCCATACATCTACCCAGTGGGCTGTCACAGTCATATAGTCCTGACCCTGCCCTGCTCCACATGTCCGTGGTTAAGTGGACATTGGGTACAACTGCATTTTTTAGGACACTGGTGAGTCTTTTTCTGACGTCCGTGTACATTCTCGGTATCGCCTGCCTAGAGAAGTGGAACCTAGATGGTATTTGGTAACGGGGGCACACTACCTCAAGAAATTGTCTAGTTCCCTGTGAACTAACGGCGGATACCGGACGCACGTCTAACACCAACATAGTTGTCAAGGCCTCAGTTATCCGCTTTGCAACAGGATGACTGCTGTGATATTTCATCTTCCTCGCAAAGGACTGTTGGACAGTCAATTGCTTGGTGGAAGTAGTAAAAGAGGGCTTACGACTTCCCCTCTGGGATGACCATCGACTCCCAGCAGCAACAACAGCAGCGCCAGCAGCAGTAGGCGTTACACGCAAGGATGCATCGGAGGAATCCCAGGCAGGAGAGGACTCGTCAGAATTGCCAGTGACATGGCCTGCAGGACTATTGGCATTCCTGGGGAAGGAGGAAATTGACACTGAGGGAGTTGGTGGGGTGGTTTGCGTGAGCTTGGTTACAAGAGGAAGGGATTTACTGGTCAGTGGACTGCTTCCGCTGTCGCCCAAAGTTTTTGAACTTGTCACTGACTTATTATGAATGCGCTGCAGGTGACGTATAAGGGAGGATGTTCCGAGGTGGTTAACGTCCTTACCCCTACTTATTACAGCTTGACAAAGGCAACACACGGCTTGACAAATGTTGTCCGCATTTCTGGTGAAATACTTCCACACCGAAGAGCTGATTTTTTTGGTATTTTCACCAGGCATGTCAACGGCCCTATTCCTCCCACGGACAACAGGTGTCTCCCCGGGTGCCTGACTTAAACAAACCACCTCACCATCAGAATCCTCCTTGTCAATTTCCTCCCCAGCGCCAGCAACACCCATATCCTCCTCATCCTGGTGTACTTCAACACTGACATCTTCAATCTGACTATCAGGAACTGGACTGCGGGTGCTCCTTCCAGCACTTGCAGGGGGCGTGCAAATGGTGGAAGGCGCATGCTCTTCACGTCCAGTGTTGGGAAGGTCAGGCATCGCAACCGACACAATTGGACTCTCCTTGTGGATTTGGGATTTCGAAGAACGCACAGTTCTTTGCGGTGCTTTTGCCAGCTTGAGTCTTTTCAGTTTTCTAGCGAGAGGCTGAGTGCTTCCATCCTCATGTGAAGCTGAACCACTAGCCATGAACATAGGCCAGGGCCTCAGCCGTTCCTTGCCACTCCGTGTGGTAAATGGCATATTGGCAAGTTTACGCTTCTCCTCCAACAATTTTATTTTAGATTTTGGAGTCCTTTTTTTACTGATATTTGGTGTTTTGGATTTTACATGCTCTGTACTATGACATTGGGCATCGCCCTTGGCAGACGACGTTGCTGGCATTTCATCGTCTCGGCCATGACTAGTGGCAGCAGCTTCAGCACGAGGTGGAAGTGGATCTTGATCTTTCCCTAATTTTGGAACCTCAACATTTTTGTTCTCCATATTTTAATAGGCACAACTAAAAGACACAGAGGTAGCTACAGCCGTGGACTACCGTACTGTGTCTGCTGCTAATATAGACTGGATGATAATGAGATGAAATCAATATATATTATATCACACTAGTACTGCAGCCGGACAGGTAGATATATTTATTATGTAATGACTGATGACGGACCTGCTGGACACTGTCAGCTCAGCAGCACCGCAGACTGCTACAGTAAGCTACTATAGTAGTATGTATAAAGAAGAAAGAAAAAAAAAAAACACGGGTAGGTGATATACAATTATGGATGGACGAGCGACTGCCGACACAGAGGTAGCTACAGCCGTGGACTACCGTACTGTGTCTGCTGCTAATATAGACTGGATGATAATGAGATGAAATCAATATATATATATATATATAATATCACTAGTACTGCAGCCGGACAGGTAGATATATTTATTATGTAATGACTGATGACGGACCTGCTGGACACTGTCAGCTCAGCAGCACCGCAGACTGCTACAGTAAGCTACTATAGTAGTATGTATAAAGAAGAAAGAAAAAGAAAAAAACCACTGGTAGGTGGTATACAATTATGGATGGACGAGCGACTGCCGACACAGAGGTAGCTACAGCCGTGGACTACCGTACTGTGTCTGCTGCTAATATAGACTGGATGATAATGAGATGAAATCAATATATATATATATAATATCACTAGTACTGCAGCCGGACAGGTAGATATATTTATTATGTAATGACTGATGACGGACCTGCTGGACACTGTCAGCTCAGCAGCACCGCAGACTGCTACAGTAAGCTACTATAGTAGTATGTATAAAGAAGAAAGAAAAAAAAAACCACGGGTAGGTGGTATACAATTATGGATGGACGAGCGACTGCCGACACAGAGGTAGCTACAGCCGTGGACTACCGTACTGTGTCTGCTGCTAATATAGACTGGATGATAATGAGATGAAATCAATATATATATATATATAATATCACTAGTACTGCAGCCGGACAGGTATATATATTTATTATGTAATGACTGATGACGGACCTGCTGGACACTGTCAGCTCAGCAGCACCGCAGACTGCTACAGTAAGCTACTATAGTAGTATGTATAAAGAAGAAAGAAAAGAAAAAAACCACGGGTAGGTGGTATACAATATTATATATATATTATATACAATTATATATATATATATATATGTATATATATATATTAAACTCACTGGTGGTGATTATTAAACTGGTGGTCAGGTCACTGGTCACACTATCAGCAACTTGCAAGTAGTACTCCTAAGCAGACAATCACAATATATATTATACTGGTGGTCAGTGTGGTCACAATGGCAGTGTGGCACTCTGGCAGCAAAAGTGTGCACTGTACGTTATATGTACTCCTGAGTCCTGCTCTCAGACTCTAACTGCTCCCCACTGTCAGTGTCTCCCCCACAAGTCAGATAATACAGTCACACTATCTATCACTTCAGCAAGTAACTACTAGTACTCCTCCTAATGCTCCCCAAAATTACTACTGTGTCTCTCTCTACTGTCTCACTCTCTTCTCAATAAACGGAGAGGACGCCAGCCACGTCCTCTCCCTATGAATCTCAATGCACGTGTGAAAATGGCGGCGATGCGCGGCTCCTTATATAGAATCCGAGTCTCGCGATAGAATCCGAGCCTCGCGAGAATCCGACAGCGGGATGATGACGTTCGGGCGCGCTCGGGTTAACCGAGCAAGGCGGGAAGATCCGAGTCGCTCGGCCCCGTGTAAAAAAAACTGAAGTTCGGGCGGGTTCGGATTCCGAGGAACCGAACCCGCTCATCCCTACCGCACACTGCATCCTCCGTGCAGTGTGAGAGAGGTGCCGCTCTACTGGAGGCAGAGCCGTCACTAGCTGTAAGCAGACTAGGCAATTGCCTACGCTAGGGGCAGGCTCAGCTAACGGAGGTGGTCAGTGGGGCACCCAATCGTCGGGTTCGCCGGCGGCTCTGCTCTTGCACATCTGAGCTGAGCGATAGCGCTGGAACGGTTGTGGAGTCAGTCCGCTGATGCGGGTTGCGGCGCTGGGCACAGTGGGCAGTGTGGGTATGCCAGCGTCCGACCAGGTGCTCCTAGTTGCCCCTAACAAATATGGCTGCCGATCGGGGTGGAGGGCTGCTGCGCATGCCCAGCTGAACTGTGGTACTACTACATGTAGCCGCACGCCCTCCCATCCGTTCTGCAGCCTAATTGCCCTGAGAAGGAGATTCATCACCCAGGCAGTCCTGGATCCCTGCCCCAGCAGCACAGCATAGAAGCTGCAGCATCAGCACTGACAGGAGGATATGCAAGCCGGCCCTGCCAGGGTGAGTGCAGGTGTACACTTGCCCTGGCTAACCCACTCTTTTTCCCTCCCTCTAACCTGTCCTCACCTCTCTCCCGTCCTCCCCTCTCTCTCTCCCATCCTCACCTCTCTCACCCCTCCTCACCTCTCTCCCTCTCCATCCTCATCACTCTGCGTCCCGCTCTCTCTCCTATCCTCAACTCTCTCTTTCCCATCCTCCCCTCCCTCTCTCCCGTTCTCTCCTCCCTCTCTCTCCAGTTCTCTCCCCCTCACTCTTTCTCCTGTTATCTAATCCCTCTCTCTCTCTCTCCCGTCCACACCTGCCCCTCTCTCTCCCGTCCTCATCTCCCTCTCTCTCTCCCATCCTCACCTCCCTCTCTCTCTCCCGTCCTCACCTCCCTCTCTCTCTCCCGCCCTCACCTCCCTCTCTCTCCCATCCTCACTCTCTCCTGTTCTCACCTCCCTCTCTATCTCTCCTGTCTTCACCTCCCTCTCTCTCCCATCCTTACCTCTCTCTCCCCCTGTCTTCATCTCCCCCTCTCTTTCTCTCTCTCCTGTCCTCACCTCTCTCCTGTCCTCACTTCTCTCTCCTCTCCTCACCTCTCTCTCTCTCTCTCTCTCTCACCTCACAGCTACTTCCATAGCGGCTCTATTGCAGTGTAACATGTTTGAGGAGCTCTTCTGTGGTGTAACGTGTATAAGGGTTTCTACTGTGGCGTAACATGTATAAGCTGCTGAACTGTGGTGTAATGTATATAAGTGGCTGAACTGTGGTGTAATGTATATAAGTGGTTGAACTGTGTTGTAATGTGTAAAAGGAAGGTTGGGGGGGGGGACAGTGACAAAGAATGCTGTCACCCTGAACTCTGCAAGGTCTAGAACCGGCCTTGGTGTCCGTGTATAAACACTAAGCTTGGTGGTGGGATTATCTGCTAGGGGGCATCAACAAAAATCTTGCCTAGGGTATCAATTTGCTTAGGGCTGTCTCTGACTGGAGAAGCAATGTGCAGTCAGGTGAAAGACCACACACTGCATCCTCCGTACAGTGCAGGGAGGGACAGAGCAGCGGCAGCCTTTTCATGATGTATAATGTGCTCCCAGGTGCCAAGCTGGCTGCACAGCTACTGCGGTCCCACGCTCTTCCTACCCCCATTGTTGCGCCTCCATTCCTGCAACTCCAAGCCTCCTACCCTAAGAGGATCTGCCTCCTTCCAATGGTACCGCCTCCTCCCCAGTGGCTCCACCTCCAGGGGCACAAAAATGGGATTAAATCTTGCCCCCTCACCCTAAAATGTTGTGACGCCCCTGTGTGTCGGCAGTTGCGATGCCTGATCTTCCCAACACTGGACGGGAAGAGGTGGCTCCTTCCACCATTTGCACGCCCTCTGCAATTGCTCGAAGGAGCACCACAGTCCAGTTTGAGATATTCAAATAGAAGATGTCACTGTTGAAGTACACCAGGATGAGGATATGGGTGTAGCTGGCACTGAGGAGGAAGTTGACGAGGAGGATTCTGATGGTGATGTAGTTTGTTTAAATCAGGCACCAGGGGAGACAGTTGTTGTCTGTGGGATGAATTAGCCCATCGTCATGCCTGGGCAGAAGACCGAAAAATCCACCTCTTCGGTCTGGAATTATTTCTATCCAAATCCGGACAACTACTGTCTTGACATATGTACCTTATGTAAAGGTGTAATAAGTAGGGGTAAGGATGTTAACCACCTAGGAACATCCTCCTTTATATGTCACCTGCAGCGCGTTCATAAAAAGTCACTGACAAGTTCAGAAACTGTGGCTAAGACCGTAAGCAGTCCAGGTACACCTAAATGCCTTTATCCTGTTGTATCCAAGCGCCTGCAAACCACACCAGCAATTCCCTCCTCGTCAATTTCCTCCTCAATCAGGATCGGAAGTAGTCCTGCAGGCCATGTCACTGGCATGACTGACTCCTCTCCTTTCTGGGATTCCTCCGGAGGATCCTACATTGCTACGCCTACTACTGCCACTGCTGTTGTTGCTGCTGGGAGTCGTTCATCATCCCAGAGATGAGGTTGGAACACCACTATTTCTTTAACTAAGCAATTGACTGTCCAACAGTCCTTTGCGAGGAGGATGAAATACGACAGCAGTCATTCTGTTGCAAAGCGGATAACTGAGGCCTTGACAGCTATGTTGGTGTTAGACTTGCATCCGGTATCCACCATTAGTGCAGTGGGATTTAGACAATTGATGGAGGTAGTGTGTCCCGGTACCAAATCCCGTCTAGATTTCACTTCACTAGGCAGGCAATACTGAGAATGTACAGAGACGTCAGAAAAAGTGTCCTCAGTTTCCTAAAAAATGCGGTTGTACCCACTATCCACTTAACCATGGACATGTGGAGAAGTGGAACAGGTCAGACTAAGGACTATATGACTGTGACAGCCCACTGGGTAGATGTATCGCCTTGCGCAGAAACAACAGCAGTGGCACCAGTAGCAGCATCTCAGAAACGCCAGCTCGTTCCAAGGCAGGTTACGCTGAGTATCACTGGTTTCTGTAGGAGGGTCACCGCCGACAACCTCTTAGAGAAACTGAGGGAAATCATTGCACAATGGCTTACCCCACTTAGGGTGTCAATCCGAGTTGATCGTAGCTGTGCTAAATTTAGCACAGCTACAATCAAGCACTCAGACATGTGGCGGGAATGCCCAGCACAGGGCTAGTCCGCCCCACATGTCAGTGCTGGCATTCCCCACAGAAGTGCAAAAGCATCGCACAGTGGCGATGCTTTTGCATTTTACGAGTACCTCCCGGCCAGCGCAGCTCCTGCTGCTGGCCAGGAGAACCACTTTGCTGCCCGGGTCGCAGCGGCTGCGTGTGATGTCACGCAGCCACCGCAGCCCCCCCCCCCCCCCCCAGCGGTCCAGCCACGCCTGCGTTGGCCGGACCACGCCCCCCAAATGGCTTAACGCCACCTTTCAGCCCCCTCCCGCTCAGCGACCGCCTCTGCCTGTCAATCAGGCAGAGGCGATCGCTAGGCAATGACGGCCTTCGGCCGTCTGGCATGCACCAGCGCACTTCGGTTGTCGGTGCATGCGCAGTACTGACCCGATCGCACTGCTGCGATAAACTGCAGCGTGCGATTGGGTCAGAATGACTCCCTTAGACTCTCCTGGGATTTGTGATATCAGACAACGACACCAATATTGTGCGGGCATTAAATCAAGGCAAATTCCTGCATGTCCCATGTTTTGCTAACACAATAAATTTGGTGGTGCAGCATTTTTTGAGAAACGACAGGGCCATGCAGGAGATGCTTTTGATGGCCCGGAAAAGTTTTTGACACTTTCGCCATTCAGCGACTGCGTGCCGAAGCCTGGAGCGCCAGCAAACACTCTTGAACTTGCCCTGCCATCACCTGAAGCAAGAGGTTGTAACGCGGTGGAACTTAACGCATCAGAGGTTGGAGGAGCAGCAAAAGGCCATTCAAGCCTATACATCCACCTATGATATAGGCAAATGAGGGGCTATGCACCTGACTCAAGTGTAGTGGATATTGTTTTCCGTGTTGTGCAAGGTTCTCCAAACCTTCAAACTTGCCACACGTGAAGTCAGTTCAGACACTGCCAGCTTGAGTCAGGTCATTCCCCTCATCAGGTTTTTGCAGTAACAGCTGGAGAAAGTGAAGGAGAAACTAAGACGGAGCATTTCCGCAAAGTATGTGGGACTTGTGGATGAAGCACTTCATTTGCTTTGCCAGGATCCGAGGGTGGTCAATCTGTTGAAATCGGAGCACTACATTTTGGCCACCGTGCTCGATCCTAGGTTTAAAGCCTACGTGGTGTCCCTCTTTCTGGCGGACACAAGCCTGCAGAGGTGCAAAGACCTGCTGGTGAAAACACTGTCAGCTGAAGTGGAACGTGACATGGCAACAGCTCCTTCTTAATATTCTCCGGCAACTGGGGCTGCCAGGAAACAACTTAGATATCCGATTCATAACCAACCTGCTGGCAGTGATGCAGGGCAGGCAGGACCAACTTTGGACATCTGGTCCGGATTGAAGGACCTGCCAACAATGTCTGACATGTCTACTGTCACTGTATATGATGCTGTCACCATTCAAAGAATGGTGGAGGATTACATCAGTGACAGCATCCAAGTAGACATGTTAGACAGTCCGTACCTGTACTGGCAGGAAAAAGAGACAATTTGGAGACCCCTGTACAAACTGGCTCTATTTTACCTAAATTGTCCCCCTCCAGTGTGTACTCCGAAAGAGTTTTTAGTTCAGCCGGTAACCTTGTCAGCGATAAGCGTAGGCGGTTACTTCCACAAAATGTGGAGAAGATGATGTTCATCAAAATGAATTATCAATTCTTCCGGGAAGACCAGCTTCCAGAAAATACAGAGGGACCTGTGGTGGTGTATACCAGCGGGGACGAATTAATAATCTGTGAGGATGAGGATGTACACAACACTGAAGGGGGTGAGGAATCGGTCGATGAGGATGTGGACGACATCTTGCCTCTGTAGAGCCAGTTTGTGCAGGGACAGATTAATTGTCAGCTTGTTTTGTGGGGGTCGAAATGAACCAATAATTTCAGCCACAGTCGTATGGCAGACCCTGGCGCTGAAATGATGGGTTTGTTAAAGTGTGCGGGTCCTGTTTATACAACATAAGGGTGGGCGGGAGGGCCGAAGGACAATTCCAGCTTACACCTATTTTCTTTCTTTGCATTATGTACTCTTTGTGGCCCAGTCTTTCAAACTGCCATCCTGTCTGCCACTGCAGTGCCACTCCTAGATGGGCCACGTGGTTGTGCAGCCCACTTGTGTCACTTAGCATAGTCATCCAGCTACCTCAGTACAACCTTTTGACCTAAAAATAATATTGTGAGGTGTTCAGAATAGACTGGAAATGAGTGTAAATAAATGTTATTGAGGTTAATAATAGCATAGGAACAAAAAAAAAAAAAAATTCTATGATTTTAGCTGATTTTATGCTTTTCCCCAAAAAAATCCAGATCCAAAACCAAAACCCACAAGGGTGGTTTTAGCAAAACCAATCCAGATCCAAAACATGAAGAAAGATTCAGATACAAAGCCAAAACACAAAAAGTTGCCGGTGCACACCCCTATTACAGACTAGCAGAGAAGCAGAATGGAAGGGGAATTAGGGTGAATGGATTAAAAAGCAGAATTTATAACATATTGAAAAGGGCAGTCTGTTCAATGATAGGACAATGGCGTAATTGTTGCAATAGTCTAGCAGGGATAGGGTAAGAGCATGTACTGTAACTGTGTTTTTGCTGTGAGCAAAAGCGAAGAAGAGATTAATTCCATATGGGAAATGTTTTCAAGCTGAAGATGGAAGGACGTTTGTCTAGAGGCAATAAGGTATTTTTGGTAGACCAAAATTAAAAATAACCTCTAAACAATGAGATTAGCGAAGTAAATTATTATTTTGGGCAAAAAAAAGGAACAAAATTAGTAGGAAAATGTTAAGAACAGTTTTGTCTGAGCTTAGCTTTAACATGAAAGAAAGCAACAAGGAAATGTGACAGGGGCCAGGAGAAATGAGTAACTGGGAGCAGTGCTGTAGGTTTAGGGGGACATTTACTAAGCAGTGATAAGAGTAGAGAAGTGAGCCAGTGGAGAAGTGGCCCCATCAACCAATCAGCAGCTCTGTATCATTTTATAATATGCAAATTATAGATGTTACTTCAGTGCTGATTGGTTGCCATGGGCAACTTCTCCACTGGCTCACTTCTCTGCTCTTATCACTGCTTAGTAAATGTCCCCCTTAGTGTTTTCACCAGCATATCATTGGCACTACTAAAGGAGGGAATAATTTTCCCCAAACCGTATATACTGTAGATAGAGATGGGGAGGGGTCCCACAATGGAGCCATGTGATACACCAACAGAAAGGGGATGAGATGAGCAAGTAGAGCTGGAATGGGAGACACAAAGGGGCTGACCACACAATGGCCGTAAATCATGTTATAAAAAAGCGCATTCAAAATAACCTATTTCCAACCATATAATGAGACGCACACCTCTTCAGATGCATCCAGGTCTGCACTGGCAGCATATGTGTCTGCTTTACAGCAAGTCAGCTTCATCAGTGTGTATTTCCACTTGCAGGAGTAAAAGATGCATATGCATGTTTCCACAGGTGCGCAAGAGCCATATTTCCCATAAACTTGTCCTACTGTGCTCCGCCTACAGTATATCCATTCCCCGTTTCACATCTTAAACCACAAGGAGGTTCAAGCTTCCTATGAGTGCAAGCTTGAATCAGCACTTAAGGATGTTTAATATAGATAAGATTGGTGACTAACTGGTAAGGATCCAGACAGGACCTCATTTTGAGTATAGTGTGTTTAAAGAAAGATGAAAAAGTGAGAAAACAGGATGAGATGAGAACGTTGAGATTTGGATAAATAATGACGAGCGTGAACACTGAGATGAGAGTGAATAAGCTAAGAGGTAAGGTAAGATGTATAATGTATTCTAAAGAGTGGACAAGTGGAGATGTTGCCCGTAGCAACCAATCCATTTCTGCCTGTCATTTTATAGACTGTACATGATTAATGCTAGCTTGAAGATGATTGGTTCATATGGGCAACTTTACCTCTTGTCCACTTCTTCACTCTTTAGAAGGCTTTATACATATCGCCCTTAGAGAGGAGAAATTAGAATATTTGTCCTAATACAGGAGTTACATGAGTAAATGACAAAGTGAGAGTGTGAATAAAAGGAGACTAAGCATGTCATAGAAGAATACATTACATTTCCATATTGTCCAATTTAATAATAATAATAATAATAATAATAATTATAATAATATTCGCCTATGAGATATTTTTGTTTTTTTAGCAGAAATAAATGCTGTAACTGTCTATAGTGGGTTCATTTTTTCGCAAACAGGGACTGCAAGCGCTATAGCTACCATCTGTACTTTTTTATACCCACAATGATTACTTTTATGAGATTATCCCTCGGTGTGTCATTTATTAAACATTCTCTGAAAACAAAACATTGTCCTTGCCTTATTAATTCATTGCACTTCTCCACCAACTGAACCGTCAGTCTGCTCACATTCCTCATTCTGCTCCTAACGCCAACATCTGTGCTAAAGGGTCCTGAAGTTACCACCAGCTGGTTTGTTGGCCTGTACAGCAGCCCTGAGCACCTGCTACTTTCCATTCCCCACTTGTGTCTGTGTGACTCTAGTTGCAAGCTGGACCGTCCTGCCTTAAAATAGCCTTGCAGCTAATTTTATATGCTTCCTTTAGAAAGCAAAGTGTCTTAGACATGGGCTCCTGCAACATCCACATTCTGTCTTATTATACTGCACTAGCAGAATATTTGTGCTTCGCTACAGGATGAGGATGGTAAATAAGAATTATAGTTGTTAGTTAATTTACGTTGGTTGGAGATCTAGTATATAGGCATATCTTGCTTCCCTGATGCACTTTGTGTAGTGGCCGGACCCCTTTTTGGTCCCCTAAGGGACTCTGCTCTTCCCACTGTACAGCTCTCAGTCTGTGGCTTCTTGTTGCCTACATTCCCCTCCTCACATCATGTCAGTTCCCCTGTGAAATGTTCGATTTATTTATAGTTTCTCGTATAGCGCAGCACATTGTGCATCTCCTGATATACTCTGTGCTGCTGGGGGACCCTGCTACTTCCACTATATAACTCTCAGTGTGTGGGTCTGTGCTACCTCCATTCCCCTCCTGACATCATGTCACTGCCCCTGTCACATGCAGCCCTGTCCTGCCTGACATATCATGCATCTCCTAATATACTCTGTGCTGCTGGGGACCCTGCTCCTCTCACTATATAACTCTCAGCGTGTGGCTTCCTGCTACCTCCATTCCCCTCCTCATATAATGTCACTGCCATTGTCACATGAAGCCCTGTCATCACTGACATATCATGCATGTCCTGATATAGTTTGTGCTGCTGACCCACCCCTAGGGGTGCTAGGGGAGTGTACCCCCACAGTGTTTGTTCCCAGATTGTAAGTCATATGTGTACCAAGTTTGGTGTAAACTGCACCAGGCATTCCAGAGTTATGTTATCTGCTGAAATACTCTGTCCTGCTGCCTCACCCCTAGGAGTGATATTGGTGTGTTACCCTCACAGTGTTTATTCCCAGACAGAGGCGTAACTAAGGGTTTTGGAGCCCAGGGCAAGATCAAAAATGGCGCCCCCCCCCCCCCCAAATAAATAGATAAAATAAGATTTTACTTACCGATAAATCTATTTCTCGGAGTCCGTAGTGGATGCTGGGGTTCCTGAAAGGACCATGGGGAATAGCGGCTCCGCAGGAGACAGGGCACAAAAAGTAAAGCTTTTTCCGATCAGGTGGTGTGCACTGGCTCCTCCCCCTATGACCCTCCTCCAGACTCCAGTTAGGTACTGTGCCCGGACGAGCGTACACAATAAGGGAGGATTTTGAATCCCGGGTAAGACTCATACCAGCCACACCAAACACACCGTACAACCTGTGATCTAAACCCAGTTAACAGTATGATAACAGCGGAGCCTCTGAAAGATGGCTTCCTTCAACAATAACCCGAATTAGTTAACAATAACTATGTACAATTTATGCAGATAATCCGCACTTGGGATGGGCGCCCAGCATCCACTACGGACTCCGAGAAATAGATTTATCGGTAAGTAAAATCTTATTTTCTCTATCGTCCTAGTGGATGCTGGGGTTCCTGAAAGGACCATGGGGATTATACCAAAGCTCCCAAACGGGCGGGAGAGTGCGGATGACTCTGCAGCACCGAATGAGAGAACTCCAGGTCCTCCTTAGCCAGAGTATCAAATTTGTAAAATTTTACAAACGTGTTCTCCCCTGACCACGTAGCTGCTCGGCAAAGTTGTAATGCCGAGACCCCTCGGGCAGCCGCCCAAGATGAGCCCACCTTCCTTGTGGAGTGGGCCTTTACAGATTTAGGCTGTGGCAGGCCTGCCACAGAATGTGCAAGTTGGATTGTGCTACAGATCCAACGAGCAATCGTCTGCTTAGACGCAGGAGCACCCATCTTGTTGGGTGCATACAATATAAACAACGAGTCAGATTTTCTGACTCCAGCTGTCCTTGCAATATATATTTTTAATGCTCTGACAACGTCCAGTAACTTGGAGTCCTCCAAGTCACTTGTAGCCGCAGGCACTACAATAGGCTGGTTCAGATGAAATGCTGACACCACCTTAGGGAGAAAATGCGGACGAGTCCGCAGTTCTGCCCTGTCCGAATGGAAAATCAGATATGGGCTTTTGTAAGATAAAGCTGCCAATTCTGACACTCTCCTGGCAGAAGCCAGGGCTAGAAGCATGGTCACTTTCCATGTGAGATATTTCAAATCCACCTTTTTTAGTGGTTCAAACCAATGAGATTTTAGGAAGTCCAAAACCACATTGAGATCCCACGGTGCCACTGGAGGCACCACAGGAGGCTGTATATGCAGCACTCCCTTAACGAAAGTCTGGACTTCAGGGACTGAAGCCAATTCTTTTTGAAAGAAAATCGACAGGGCCGAAATTTGAACCTTAATAGATCCCAATTTGAGACCCATAGACAATCCTGATTGCAGGAAATGTAGGAATCGACCCAGTTGAAATTCCTCCGTCGGAGCACTCCGATCTTCGCACCACGCAACATATTTTCGCCAAATTCGGTGATAATATTGCACGGTTACTTCCTTCCTTGCTTTAATCAAAGTAGGAATGACTTCTTCCGGCATGCCTTTTTCCTTTAGGATCCGGCGTTCAACCGCCATGCCGTCAAACGCAGCCGCGGTAAGTCTTGAAACAGACAGGGACCCTGCTGAAGCAAGTCCCTCCTTAGAGGTAGAGGCCACGGATCTTCCGTGATCATCTCTTGAAGTTCCGGGTACCAAGTCCTTCTTGGCCAATCCGGAACCACTAGTATCGTTCTTACGCCTCTTTGCCGTATAATTCTCAATACTTTTGGTATGAGAGGCAGAGGAGGAAACACATACACCGACTGGTACACCCAAGGCGTTACCAGCGCGTCCACAGCTATTGCCTGCGGATCTCTTGACCTGGCGCAATACCTGTCCAGTTTTTTGTTGAGGCGAGACGCCATCATGTCCACCATTGGTCTTTCCCAACGGGTTACCAGCATGTGGAAAACTTCTGGATGAAGTCCCCACTCTCCCGGGTGAAGATCGTGTCTGCTGAGGAAGTCTGCTTCCCAGTTGTCCACTCCCGGGATGAACACTGCTGACAGTGCTATCACATGATTCTCTGCCCAGCGAAGAATCCTTGCAGCTTCCGCCATTGCACTCCTGCTTCTTGTGCCGCCCTGTCTGTTCACATGGGCGACTGCCGTGATGTTGTCCGACTGGATCAACACCGGTTTTCCCTGAAGCAGAGGTTCTGCCTGGCTTAGAGCATTGTATATTGCTCTTAGTTCCAGAATGTTTATGTGAAGAGACGTTTCCAGGCTCGTCCATACTCCCTGGAAGTTTCTTCCTTGTGTGACTGCTCCCCAGCCTCTCAGGCTGGCGTCCGTGGTCACCAGGATCCAATCCTGTATGCCGAATCTGCGGCCCTCCAATAGATGAGCACTCTGCAACCACCACAGAAGAGACACCCTTGTCCTTGGAGACAGGGTTATCCGCAGGTGCATCTGAAGATGCGACCCTGACCATTTGTCCAACAGATCCCTTTGGAAAATTCTTGCGTGGAATCTGCCGAATGGAATTGCTTCGTAAGAAGCCACCATTTTTCCCAGGACTCTTGTGCATTGATGTACAGACACCTTTCCTGGTTTTAGGAGGTTCCTGACAAGCTCGGATAACTCCTTGGCTTTTTCCTCCGGGAGAAAAACCTTTTTCTGAACCGTGTCCAGAATCATCCCTAGGAACAGCAGACGAGTTGTCGGCATTAACTGGGATTTTGGAATATTCAGAATCCACCCGTGCTGTTTTAGCACTTCTTGAGACAGTGCTAATCCCATCTCTAGCTGTTCTCTGGACCTCGCCCTTATTAGGAGATCGTCCAAGTATGGGATAATTAATACGCCTTTTCTTCGAAGAAGAATCATCATCTCGGCCATTACCTTTGTAAAGATCCGAGGTGCCGTGGACAATCCGAACGGCAGCGTCTGAAACTGATAGTGACAGTTTTGTACAACGAACCTGAGGTACCCCTGGTGTGAGGGGTAAATTGGAACGTGGAGATACGCATCCTTGATGTCCAAGGATACCATAAAGTCCCCCTCTTCCAGGTTCGCTATCACTGCTCTGAGTGACTCCATTTTGAACTTGAACTTCTTTATGTACAGGTTCAAGGACTTCAGATTTAGAATAGGTCTTACCGAGCCATCCGGCTTCGGTACCACAAAAAGAGTGGAATAATACCCCTTCCCTTGTTGCAGAAGAGGGACCTTGACTATCACCTGCTGAGAGTACAGCTTGTGAATGGCTTCCAAAACCGTCTCCCTTTCGGAGGGGGACGTTGGTAAAGCAGACTTCAGGAAACGGCGAGGTGGATCTGTCTCTAATTCCAACCTGTATCCCTGAGATATTATCTGCAGGATCCAGGGATCTACTTGCGAGTGAGCCCACTGCGCGCTGTAATTTTTGAGACGACCCCCCACCGTCCCCGAGTCCGCTTGAGAAGCCCCAGCGTCATGCTGAGGCTTTTGTAGAAGCCGGGGAGGGCTTCTGATCCTGGGAAGGAGCTGCGTGTTGCTGTCTCTTCCCTCGACCTTTGCCTCGTGGCAGATATGAATAGCCCTTTGCTCTCTTATTTTTAAAGGAACGAAAGGGCTGCGGTTGAAAAGTCGGTGCCTTTTTCTGTTGGGGAGTGACTTGAGGTAGAAAGGTGGATTTCCCGGCTGTAGCCGTGGCCACCAAATCTGATAGACCGACTCCAAATAACTCCTCCCCTTTATACGGCAAAACTTCCATATGCCGTTTTGAATCCGCATCGCCTGTCCACTGTCGCGTCCATAAAGCTCTTCTGGCCGAAATGGACATAGCACTTACCCGTGATGCCAGTGTGCATATATCCCCCTGTGCATCACGCATATAAAGAAATGCATCCTTTATTTGTTCTAACGACAGTAAAATATTGTCCCTGTCCAGGGTATCAATATTTTCAATCAGGGACTCTGACCAAACTACCCCCGCACTGCCCATCCAGGCAGTCGCTACAGCTGGTCGTAGTATAACACCTGCATGTGTGTATATACTTTTTTGGATATTTTCCATCCTCCTATCTGATGGATCTTTAAGTGCGGCCGTCTCAGGAGAGGGTAACGCCACTTGTTTAGATAAGCGTGTTAGCGCCTTGTCCACCCTAGGAGGTGTTTCCCAGCGCTCCCTAACCTCTGGCGGGAAAGGGTATAATGCCAATAATTTCTTTGAAATTATCAGCTTTTTATCAGGGGCAACCCACGCTTCATTACACACGTCATTTAGTTCTTCTGATTCAGGAAAAACTATAGGTAGTTTTTTCATACCCCACATAATACCCTGTTTAGTGGTACCTGTAGTATCAGCTAAATGTAACGCCTCCTTCATTGCCAAAATCATATAACGTGTGGCCCTACTGGAAAATACGGTTGCTTCGTCACCGTCACCACTGGAGTCATCGCCTGTGTCTGGGTCTGTGTCGACCGACTGAGGCAAAGGGCGTTTCACAGCCCCTGACGGTGTTTGAGTCGCCTGGACAGGCACTAATTGATTGTCCGGCCGTCTCATGTCGTCAAACGACTGCTTTAGCGTGTTGACACTATCCCGTAGTTCCATAAATAAAGGCATCCATTCTGGTGTCGACTCCCTAGGGGGTGACATCCTCATATTTGGCAATTGCTCCGCCTCCACACCAATATCGTCCTCATACATGTCGACACACACGTACCGACACACAGCAGACACACCGGGAATGCTCCTAACGAAGACAGGACCCACTAGCCCTTTGGGGAGACAGAGGGAGAGTTTGCCAGCACACACCAAAAGCGCTATATATATATCAGGGATAGCCTTATAATAAGTGCTCCCTTATAGCTGCTTTGTTATATCAAAAATATCGCCATAAATGTGCCCCCCCCTCTCTGTTTTACCCTGTTTCTGTAGTGCAGTGCAGGGGAGAGACTTGGGAGCCGTCCTGACCAGCGGAGCTGTGAGAGGAAATGGCGCCGTGTGCTGAGGAGATAGGCCCCGCCCCTTTTCCGGCGGGCTCGTCTCCCGCTATTTAGAAAAATTAGGCAGGGGTTAAATATCTCCATATAGCCTCTAGGGCTATATGTGAGGTATTTTTAGCCTTTATAGGTACTCATTTTGCCTCCCAGGGCGCCCCCCTCCCAGCGCCCTGCACCCTCAGTGACTGCCGTGTGAAGTGTGCTGAGAGGAAAATGGCGCACAGCTGCAGTGCTATGCGCTACCTTTAGAAGACTGCAGGAGTCTTCAGCCGCCGATTCTGGACCTCTTCTGATTTCAGCATCTGCAAGGGGGCCGGCGGCGTGGCTCCGGTGACCATCCAGGCTGTACCTGTGATCGTCCCTCTGGAGCTTGATGTCCAGTAGCCAAGAAACCAATCCATCCTGCACGCAGGTGAGTTGATTCCTTCTCCCCTCAGTCCCTCGCTGCAGTGATCCTGTTGCCAGCAGGAATCACTGTAAAATAAAAAACCTAGCTAAACTTTTTCTAAGCAGCTCTTTAGGAGAGCCACCTAGATTGCACCCTTCTCGGCCGGGCACAAAAATCTAACTGGAGTCTGGAGGAGGGTCATAGGGGGAGGAGCCAGTGCACACCACCTGATCGGAAAAAGCTTTACTTTTTGTGCCCTGTCTCCTGCGGAGCCGCTATTCCCCATGGTCCTTTCAGGAACCCCAGCATCCACTAGGACGATAGAGAAATAAATAATAATAAATAAAATACAAAAGGAAAGTATGTGCGCACGCTAATGGCGATGTGCCAACATGACACACCAGCTGTTACAGGTCATACTGGGAACATTCTTTTCAATTCCACATGCACCTTAACATCATCATCTCCTACACAAATAGGTGTCACTGTGTATAAAGTGGTCGAAGTTAAATTTTTGAAGGGGGATATGAAAAAGTGGAGGTATGCATTATGCGCGCGCCGAAGGCGCGTGCGCTCCCTGGAAAAGGGGGCGTGGCCACTCAGGAGGGGGCGTGTCCTTCAGTGTAGTAGGACCCATTATACTATCTAGTACTGGTGCCCCTTTCATATTATAACACACGGTAGGAGCCGAAATTCACATTATAGAGAGAGGGGATTCAACCCTCTTAATTAACAAGGCCTGTGGGGCACTGTGGTGAGGGGAGCCTACCCCCTTAATCGACTAATTGCAGAGTTTAGCAGTGGAAGGGTTGCAGCGGTTTCTCACCCCAAGCTGCGGCGCTTCTGCCACCTCCGACACTCCACATCTTCGGCGCCACCCGGGATGCAGAGCACCGCACCGCACCGGGGATGCACCCTTTTCAGTGTGGTCTGCTGCGCTCCAAAGGGGAATATTCTCTCCTGCTGCAGGATTCCGATCTGCGCCATCCTCCCCGCTGTTCCGTGCCGTCTTCTTTAAGCCAGCCAGGGTCTTCTGCCGGTGCTCCCATTGCTGGTCAGTCTCCTCCCTTGCTGCAGTGTCCCGGTCCACCGAAGGTTGGATGTCCTTCCCCAGTCCTGCGTCTGGCTGGACTCCTCTTCTGCGGCATCTTCTCCACTCAGCGCGGACGGCTCTGGTCGCTACGGTGACAGGTGCAGGCGTGAATCCTCCAGGGCCTACTTCCTACGTGCTGCTGCTGTCTGCTAATTAAAAAATAAGTAAGTTACGCCTCTGGTCGTCTCTCACTCAGCACACCATCACCTCCCCCTGCGTCGTCACTCAGCACACCATCACCTCCCCCTGCGTCGTCACTCAGCACACCATCACCTCCCCTGCGTCGTCACTCAGCACACCATAACCTACCTCTGCGTCGTCACTCAGCACACCATCACCTCCCCATGCGTCGTCACTCAGCACACCATCACCTCCCCCTGCGTCATCACTCAGCACACCATCACCTCCCCTGCGTCGTCACTCAGCACACTATAACCTACCTCTGCGACGTCACTCAGCACACCATAACCTACCTCTGCGTCGTCACTCAGCACACCATCACCTCCCCCTGCGTCGTCACTCAGCACACCCAGGCCCGGCGACAGGGGGGGTCAGAGGGGACAGCCATCCCGGGCCCCAAGGTTCGGAGGGGCCCCGAGGCTCAGAGACATACAAAACGGAGCAGCGGCACCTTTGATTTGCATGCTGGCCGGTCACTGCTACACAAACAATGAAGCCAATTGGCTAAAGTAATCCCCCGCTACGGCAACCCGCCACCGCGACCTCCTCCCCATCAACCCGTGGCAACCCCAGTTAACACATACATGCGGTGCATGCGCCATGGAAATGAATGATGGCGCTATCCTGGCATCATTACACGAGAAGCTGACTGTGCCCGTCCCGACTCTTCTGACCTACTCCCTGCCTCCAGCGGCTAGCGAAGAGCAGGAGGAGAGACCGTGCTTGCAGCGCAATCTGGCTGCAAGCAGAAGAATCTGGCTGCAGTATCAGCAGCACTGCATTTCTCACTCCTGGGAGGGGTACACTTGTGTGGTATTTAAGTGTGTACATTTAATTTTATTCTAATGTGTGTGTATGTAGATAGATAGATAGATAGATAGATAGATAGATAGATAGATAGATAGATAGATAGATAGATAGGTGTGTGTGTGTGTGTGTGTGTGTGTGTGTGTGTGTGTGTGTGTGTGTGTGTGTGTGTGTGCACGTGCGTGCATGTGTATATATATATATATATATATACACACTAGGTGATTCATCGCTACATATATATATATTACCAAATCTTTCTTGGCTTAAATTTCAGCAGAAAATGGTTGGGCGTGAGGGGCCCCCAGAGACTTAATTGTACCGGGCCCCAAGATTTCTGTTGCCGGCCCTGTGCACACCATCACCTCCCCTGCGTCGTCACTCAGCACACCATAACCTACCTCTGCGTCGTCACTCAGCACACGATCACTTCCCCCTGCGTCGTCACTCAGCACACCATCACCTCCCCCTGCGTCGTCACTCAGCACACCATCACCTCCCCCTGCGTCGTCACTCAGCACACCATCACCTCCCCCTGCGTCGTCACTCAGCACACCATCACCTCCTCCTGCGTCGTCACTCAGCACACCATCACCTCCCCCTGCGTCGTCACTCAGCACACCATCACCTCCCCTGCGTCGTCACTCACTCAGCACACCATCACCTCAACCTGCGTCGTCACTCAGCACACCATCAGTTGGGAAATCCTAGGGTTAGTAACTAGGGTTAGTTTGTGGGTGGCCAGTCTGTGTCTGTGTGTGTGTGTGTGTGTGTGTGTGTGTGTGTGTGTGTGTGTGTGTGTGTGTGTGTGTGTGTGTGTAATCTACAGATTACACACACACAGACTGGCCACCCCCCAAACCCCACACACACCCACTCAGACTACACACACATTCTCATACTTTCGCCTCCCTCCCCCCCACACACAGGACTACAATATTCACTTACACTCCCACTGTCCCACACACACACACACTTAACCCACACACACACTGTACCACCACCCCTCCCCTCCCGACAATAAACTACTGCTGCCGCCGCCTGCCTACTCACCTGTTGCCTCCGCAGACCCGCGCACGCGCGCCTCCACGATTAGACACTGCTTGGGGGGAGGGGGGGGGAGGGGAGTAGGGGGAGGCTCCGTCCTAGCTGCTGCTGCCTGTGTGGCAGTCACAGCAGCCGGGTCTGGGGAGCCAGGGAGAGCCCGCCGGCGGAAACCATGTTGCATGGGGCGAGCGGAGCGGGCCGTGCAGGTGGCGCCCCCCTCTGCTGGGGCTGCCACAGCGCCCAGTGCACGTGCCCTGCTCGCCCCATGCTAGTTACGTCTCTGGTGGGGGAGGGGAAAGTATGAGAATGTGTGTGTAGTCTGAGTGGGTGTATGTGGAGTTTGGGGGTGGCCAGTCTGTGTGTGTGTGTAATCTACAGATTACACACACACACACAGACTGGCCACCCCCCAAACCCCCCACACACCCACTCAGACTACACACACATTCTCATACTTTCCCCCCCTCCCACCCCACACACAGGACTACAATATTCACTTACACTCACACTGTCCCACACACACACACACACTTAACCCACACACACACTGTACCACCCCCCCCCCTGCCAATAAATTACTACTGTTGCCGCCGCCGCCTGCCTGCTCACCTGCCGCCTCCGATGCCCTACGCGGGCGCACCTCCGAGGTCGCGCACGCGCGTACGCGCGCACCTCCGAGGTCGCGTACGCGCGCACCTCCGAGGTCGCGCACGCGCGCCTCAACAATTAGACACTGCTTGGGGGGGGGAGTAGGGGGAGGCTCCGTCCTAGCTGCTGCTGCCTGTACAGTGTGACAGGCACAGCAGCCGGAGCTGGGGAGCCAGGGAGAGACCGCCGGCGGAAACCATGTCGCATGTGGCGGTGGCGCCCCCCTCTGCTGGGTCTGCCACGGCGCCCAGGGCACGAGCCCTGCTCGCCCCATGCTAGTTATGCCTCTGCTCCCAGATTGTAAGTGATATGTGTAGCAAGTTTGGTGCAAATTGCTCCAGGCATTCTGGAGTTATGCTAGAACATACATACATACATACATACATACATACGTACGTACGTACGTACGTACGTACACACATCCATTTTTGGCAATTTCTGTGGATGGGCAGTGACATTTGTAAAACCGGTTCTTAGCAAGCACCTGGGACCCAAGGAGAAGCTACCTGCCAAGTTTCAAGATTTTTTTGGACTTGTGGTTTAAGAGATTTCGTGATGAGTTAATCAGTGAGTAAATCTATATATAGATATCAATTACTACTACATTATTACAATTTAATAATCATAACCTTTAAGAGTTCTTTACCGTGTGTAAGTGTACACATTATCCTTCTGTGTCTGTGACTTATATTCTCCCTATCTTTGTAATATAGCACTACACATTGGAATATGTTGGTGTCTTTGAAGAGGTATGCTTTACAAGAACAGTCACTGACATTCTAATTTAAAGTAATATTTTACAGTATGTATCTGTGGTGTGCGGATAGGATGTATTGATTCAGTTAGGGAGGATTGTTTCTGACTGTAGTACAGTTTGCTCAAAGATGCAGTGACTCCAGTTGACTCAACGGACCAGTGATCTGAATCAACATCCAATCATTACTGTACGACTATCAATCAGCACTAGTGAAAAATGTCACATTAGGATGGCCGCTGTCTGTCTTCCGATCACAGCAAATGGTCCCATATTTGGACACATGGGATGTCTGTATAAGCACTTTAAAATCTGGGCATGACAATTCAAAGACCTCTCTCAGGGGGAGATGTATCAAACTTCTAAAGAGGACAAGTGGAGGCATTGTATTTAATAAACCAATCAGGTTGTAGCTATCATTGTATAGAATGCACCCTATAAATGATAACTCCAATCTAATCGGTTGCTATGGGCAGCACCTCTACTTGTCCTCTTTAGAAGTTTCTCAGGTGTGTTAGGCTGAAGGATAGGCAACTCCGTCAATGTATCAAATGTTGGGATACTTGATAAGAGCTATCACTGAATGGAATAGTCATCAGCATCAATGCTAGTTCAGTCACATTCAAATAATAAAGTAGTACATCTACTGTAGACTACAGTGGCGTGCGGTGAGGTCAGTGGCTGGTGAGGCACTGCAGCCATAATGTCTGCCAAGTCCTGCCGATGATCCCTACTGCTGCCGAGCCAATGCCTGCTACTGCCCTGAGCCAATGTCTGCTACTGCCACCGACCCTGTTTCCCGCTACCCCCGCCACTAATGGCCGACGCCCGACACCCCCGCCAATGGCTTAAAAAAATCGCCCACCATCAACTGCCCCGGCCTCTCGCCACTAATTTGCATCTCAGTCCGATGCCGCCGCCAGTGCCCGCAGCCTGCCTGCTCATCAAACTTGTGATGAGCAGGTGGCTAATATATTGTAAATTTAAAAAAAAATAAAAAATAAAAACTAGTCTTTGGGACTGGGGAGGGAGTGGAAGGAGGACATGAATGCAATTTTGTTGTACAGGGCTTCTATTAACTTAATAGGGGCATGGGTGCGGGGCTATTAAGTTAATGGAAGAACTGGACAACAAAATAGCCAGCAGTGGGTGGAAGAGGGTAATGCCAGGGAGAGAGTGACAGCAATGGGTGACAGGGAGAGGGTGACGCCAGAGAAAGGGTCACAGCAGTGGGTGACGCCAGGCAGAGGGTGACAGCAATGGGTGACAGGGAGAGGGTGATGCCAGAGAGAGGGTGACAGCAGTGGGTGGCAGCGAGATGGTGACGCCAGAGAGAGGGTGACAGCAGTGGGTGACAGGGAGAGGGTAAAGCCAGAGAGAGTGACAGAAGTGGGTGACGCTAGACAGAGGGTGACAGGGAGAGGGTGATGCCAGAGAGAGGGTGACAGCAGTGGGTGACAGGGAGAGGGTGTCGCCAGAGAGAGGGTGACAGCAGTGGATGATGCCAGGGAGAGGGTGACGCCAGGGAAAGGGCAACAGCAATAACAGTGGGTGAATGTGAAAGACAGAAAGAAAGGGTGATAGGGACAGGCAGTGAATGATAATTATATGGATACTTTATGCATCAGTATTTGATACAGTGTGCCTGCAATTTATTTTCTTTATATGATGGTATCTTTGAGCTGTGCATAGTGTTTTGCATAATAATAAGTGCATATTCTATTAGTTTTGACCTGGGTGCAATGAGGTGGCAGCTGGCTTTCACTGATAACACTAATGTACTTACA
The DNA here is from genome assembly GCF_028390025.1 of Pseudophryne corroboree. Lineage (NCBI taxonomy): Eukaryota > Metazoa > Chordata > Amphibia > Anura > Myobatrachidae > Pseudophryne > Pseudophryne corroboree. The sequence continues at coordinate 740,146,333 of NC_086448.1, read as the reverse complement.
TAGGGGTACTTGTAAGGTGCTCTGGTCTGGTGGTGGAATGCATGCCGTCCAGTTCTTTCCTCTCCTGCGTGTTCCTTGCTCTGCTCCCGTTACCCATTCCTGACAGTCCCTGCAGAAAGGAATCTCTTCCCTCCTGGAGACACCTCGGGGGATTCGAAAACTCGTGTCCGGAGCAGAGTCTATGCTGGGCAGGCACATGATGACAGCTGCGATAATCCACCGTCTGGCTGCCAGGCTACTAGCCGTGATTCCTTCACAGCCAGTGTCGCATTCAAAATGCTGCCGCTATGTCTCCATCGCCGGTCCGCGAGCACCTCACCACTTGGCAGCAGATCCTCAGCCCTGACACTGCTGCTCCTCAGTACGACGCCATGGCCCATCTACAGCAGCACCCTCCTCGCTATGGCGTTGTACTTAGCCGGGTACGAGGCATAACAGTCGGGCCGGCTCAGCTCACAGCCCAAAATGACAGCGGCGGCCGGGACAGCTCCAGGGAACATAGCAGCGTCTGACTGCTATGTAGTCCTGACCCCCTATCCTGTTCCTTAACAGTCACCCTGCTGTCGGGTTCAGAGAGAGGCACGGCTAGCCCTGGGAAGATTAACACAGCAGCGGCGGCCTTACCGGTTACCGGAGCAGGAGCTTTGGTAAATTGCCATGAGGGACACTGTGTGTTACGGGGGTCGCCCCCTGCTGGATCCGCCACTGCGGGGACGGCCACATGTAGTAATGTAAATATAATAAAAAAATGTCCGAGATGACAGGGTAGCCACATGCCCTGGTAGCCCCCCCCCCCCTTCTCCTAAGTCAACCACTGCCCAATCACATCTTGCCCCTGTCAAAGAGGCACTTATACTAGTGCCGCTCTCAGTGATTTTTTTAATGGGCTTCTACTGCCCGATGCTTGGCCCCACCCCCCGCTTCTGCTCCTTTACCAGTGACAGCAGGAGGCACCGAGAGCGGTGCCTCCGAAACACTTTTAAATATTTTTTTTTACAAAGGTAAAAATTATTAAAATAATACAGAGGGTAAAGCAGATACATATAACACAGAATATGTGTCATAAGTATCTTCTTTGTATTATTTTAATCATTGATGACAGGGGAGGCACTGCTTCCCCTGCCTCCCCTGACTGCATGTCCCTGGTAGACTAAACATCCCAAGTTACCGGATACCGAGTCAAGGGGTATAGTTACTGAAGTGCTGGGTTTTAGAAATGGAGATGTTGCAGATTCTACTTAACATTTTACCTAGCACCTTCTACAATATAATAGCTAGAATCTGATTGGTTTAAAACCCACACTTTAGTTAATATACCCCCAAGTTTTAGTTTGAGACACTGTTAGCAGGGAAGCAGGTGTACATATACATTTTTAGTTAACTTTCTGTTAATAAGGTCACTATATACAACTTTTGACTGGTACTATACAGTATACATATATATATATATATATATATATATATATATATACATACACACAATTACAGGCTCACAGCACTTGAGTCTTTAGTAACATTCCTGATTGGGGCTATATATGTGTGGTGTTTGTATGTTCTTACTGTGGTTGTGTCGGTTTCCACTGGGAGCTCCGGTTTATTAAATCAGTTGTAGACTGTCAGCTCCTTGGTCATGCTATGTAAATAAATTATAGTAATATGTGGGAATGCATGTGTAATACTGCCATTAAGAAAGGCTTTTCATTAGCACCTGTACACGTTGCACTGCTTGTGTTCCGGTATGTGTATTATACTGTATTGTTAACACCAGTTATACAAAGTTGTGTTTACCCATAGTGTAATTTTCCTTTAAAACACAAAACCATGGGGTTAATTCAGACCTGATCTCTAAGGTGCGTTTTTTGCAGCTCTGCGATCAGGTAGTCACCGCCTACAGGGGGAGGGGAAATGTTCTGTGCAGGTGTGCGATCGCATTTGTAGCCGAGATGCTAAAAATCAGTTTGTGTAGTCTCTGCTCAGACCAGGACTTACTCTGCCGCTGAGATGGATTGCGGGTGATCGGGGCCCGGCTCTGACATCAGACACTCTCCCTCCAAACGCCTGAGTATGCCTGCGTTTTTCCGGACACTCCTTTAAAATGGCCCCCACAAACGGCCTCTTCCTGTCCTTCCTGCCTTGAGATCGCCTGTGCAATTGCTTTTTTCGCACCATCCCGTCGCTATGCGCCGATGCCCGGTGCAATTGTCCAGCGCATTGCGGTGCACACGCATGCGCAGTTCAGACCTGATCACCCACTGTGCGAAAACCCACAGTAGCGATCAGGTCTGAATTACCCCCAAAGTTTGGCCCAATGACAAAGAATGGAAATTGCAGTCCATGTAAAACGATTCTGGTAGCTTTAGATACACTTTGCTGATTTGTGAAAAGTTTGTGACTTTCCAATGTACAAAAAGAATATCTTCCGTAATGTATTCAAACTTTTTCAAAGCTACAAAAAAATCCTCATAAATAAATAAGCATAGAACCTAGTAACATTTTACTTTACATTCCTGACGCACACATAAAAATGAATACATTTTTTTGGAACGTAAGATGGTGATTGAGGAAAAAAAAATCTCAAAAAAATGGGTAGCCATGGGAAAACAAAATGTATTTCTATTTTATTTATTTTTTATACATACCATTTTCCTTCTCATATTGTAAAGTTTGAAAGTCAAGTTAATTTTAGGTAAATTATTATATAAAGAACTGAGAATTATTTGTCAGAACTTCTGTATTACATTTTAAAAGCGCAAATCGTTTGTTATACTGTTATACATAATATTAGTCACTTGATGATTCAAATAAAAATATTTTTAAAAAGAAAATGACTAATACATTCCTTACTTGCACAACAAATTAGCATTATTGATATTATCCAGTCTAAATAAATTGGCATCAATTTATGCAATGCTGTACTGTAATATCTAAGCAGTATGCAGATGCTACAAATAAATAAACCATATCTGAATAAGTAAAATATACTTAAATAACTAATAGCTATGATTTTGTCTTTGTCATTTAATATGCTTATTACCATTTTTTTCACATTTTAATATTTGTATGTTTTAAAATATGATATATTAATTTGTGGAATGAAATCATTACCAAACAAACTTTTTTATTTTTTTGATGTTTTTGAAGCGAATAGTAGCAGGTTTTTTATTAGTTTACATCTTTCGTCTAGTAGCTATCTAGATGTATTTAATAATATCATTTTGAAAGATGAAACAAACGTGGAATGCAAAGAGATTAGATCCCTCCTAGGGCCTAGTTTGATTCTCTGTGTGCCTCTCCATTTTTGTAAAATGTGATCAGTTGCTTTTGTTGCGATGCCTACAGGGAACAGATTAAATTCTCTGCAGCTGGTTGTCATTGGGTGTGGCTGTTTTTTTTTTTTTATATACATTTTGGCTAGCAGATGGTGGCAAGCCAACAGGTGCAAGAGAAACTGTGGACCACAGCTTTATACATCTCCCTGACACACAAATAGTGCACCATGCAACCTCCCCCGGCACCAGCTGGAATATTTACAATTTCAGACTCTGGAAGTGGACAAGGTGGTGAAGGATAGGAGGCTGGTGACCTTCAAATATTAGCTGTCTTGCGGTCTAGGGTATATAGTATGAACACAATGCTTTGATCTGGAGTCTGCTTGCTAGAAAACTGAAAGACTATAAGGTAATTTGTTACACTAGGAAGTGTGGGCTTGTTATGCAGAGTAAACGGCTGGTGGAATGACAGCTTTGGTCAACAGTAAAAAGACTCAGTTGTACTTGACTGTTTTACTCCCCACAATTCTCATTTAACTGACAGATGCAACCAATTGTAAAGGGATATTCCTGATCGCATATTAAGTTGTCTTTGATAAATATGTAAACAGGACAGATCAAGTTACAGCACTTAGGCCTCCCAAAGAACACATACAGTACGCTGTATTTTCTAAATGTTAGTTAACTTAATATGCACTTGACCTTATGCATTTAGCCATAATGTAAATACATGGTATAATTTGTTTATATACATTAAGCAAAGAAATGAATAAAGTAAGTAGTATTATATTGCTATTTTTATTACTATACAGTCCCTTGTTTTCTTTTTCCTTTCTTCGTACACCTATTTAGAGCATGATATGTAGATTAGTATTAATATATTAATGAATTTAGCCAAACAAGTATTTATGTTGACTATTAAATATAAAACAGAATCCTCCCTGTATATAATTGTTGCTTGCTATATGACTGTATGTAATCACCTATGTTTTGATTTCTTAACCGCCAAATACTACAGTACAACTGTATGTGGGCATGGGATCCGGCTATGATACCGACTTTTACGGGATCCTGACACCCGTCAGAATGCCGACATCCGAATCTCAAGAGTCATGCCGACTGACCATAAGTAAAAGGGGCGGGTTAGGGCTAGGGCCGGAGGGAGGAGGGGTAGGTTAGGTTTAGGAGCCACCCGGGGGGGCTAGAATTAGTCTGCAGGGAGGGGGGTTAGGCAGAGACGGATTAAGGGGGGGCCCCGGGGGTATGTACCCCGGGCCCTCCGTTCTAAAAGGGCCGCCTGCCACAGATTGGATCTCTGTTACCAATCCGATCTGCAGCACTGCGCTCCCGGACTACACATCTCCCCATAGGTTGCCCTGGCAATCTAACAGCGGTAGCGCTAGCGTTTCATGAAGTAAAGGAGAGGTGATGCGACTGGTGAGAGCTGTCTAATGGTGTGAAGTAGTCACTGGCTGGGCGCGCAGGCTGCATGGAAGAAGTGTGAAGCAGCAGATCAAAAAGTAAGCTGGCTGTATTGTTTCTTTTGTATCCTGCTGCTATGTTAAATTGTAATATATATAAGTAGCAGGTATGCGGCACTCCCAGATAATTAGATCAACTTGCCCGGTGCCCTCCACAGCATGGCAGCAATGTAGGATGTACAAATAGGCGGCACTCTCGGACTTTTAGTGTACAAGAAAAGAGATGACCCCCTCTTGTTAGCTTGACGTTTCGGTTTTATTAACGGTCATCAGAAGACGGTTAATAAAACCGAAACGTCAAGCTAACAAGAGGGGGTCATCTCTTTTCTTGTACACTAAAAGTCCGAGAGTGCCGCCTATTTGTACATCCTATATATATATATATATATATATATAATTAGTTCCAATGGTACAACACTCCTGGCGTCTAAGTAATACCACTGTTTTAGGCATAAGTTTGGCAACGTTTCAGTGCCCTTTATTAGTGTGGCACTTTCTTCAAGACCTGATGAAAGTGCCACACTAATAAAGGGCACTGAAACGTTGCCAAACTTATGCCTAAAACAGTGGTATTACTTAGACGCCATGATTGCCGCACCATTGGGACTATTGTGGATTTATTTGTGCGTCCACCCAGCGCAACACCCGGGGCAGCATTGTTCATGCAGAGGGAAAGCCAGACACCATGCCTTTGATATATATATATATATATATATATATATATATATATATATATCATGTGACCAGCGGTTTGGAGACCGCCGGTCACCATACTGAAGATGGGATCTCGCTCGAGATCTGCACTCGCCACAGGTTCTATTCCAACTCTATGGGTGACGTGGATACCCACGAGTGGGAATAGTCTCTGCTAGTCGGCATGCCGACTGTGAGGAGGGCGGAATGATGCCGGCAGTATTGTACCGCCGGTCACATAACTACATCCCATATATATATTTATATATAATTGATCTCTCTGCCTCTATGTTAGGGGCCCCCCTGTTTGAAGCGTCCCGGGCCCCCCATAGCCTTAATCCAGCTCTGGGGTTAGGGTTAGTCTGCAGGGAAGGGGTTAGGGTTAGGCACTAAGGGTGGAAATTAGGGGGTAGGGGAGAAGGGTTAGCATACTTACCTAGCCCCTGTCGGGATTTTAAAGATCAGGATGCCGGTATAGGTATTGTGACCACTGGCATCCCTTCCGCGGATCGCACATACCAAACTTTCAGTATATGTACAACTGTCAGTCTTTGGCTTCTTGCTATCCTCCATTCTCCTCCTCATAGCATCAGTGGCCATGTTACTGCTTCCCAGAAGGTGAGCAAACGTCTCTCCTGAAACCATCTGTGCTGCAGACAATTCTGATCATAGAACACTCTGGTCAGCTGATCTAATGAAAGTGCTGAGTGGTAGCTCATGTAGTAAGATGATTATAAAGTAGTCTTAATTCTTAGGTTGTTGTTATTATTATTATTATTATTATTATTATTATTGCCTTTTATATATAGTAGCACCAGCATACCTGTTGTGCTTTTACAACTGGGTAAAAATTATTTAATAAAACAAGACTATGGGGTCTGTTCATCACTTCATTTATACAAAAGCAAATGAAAATTAAACTTTTCAACTACTTTTGTATAAATGAAGTGTTAGAGCTATTCATTATAAAGATAACATAGGAAATATCACTGATATCTCCTGCTTACCTTTCAGGCCTACTACTAGTATATAAACTAGTATGAGGAGCTAATTTTATCAAGGTCTGAAAATTCTAAATTTTCGGAGCGTGACTGTGGGAAATTTGTTCCTACACCCTGCTTCTTCCTTATGGTACCACTACACTGATCGCCTCCTTCCGTCTGAACCCAATTCATGCATGTACAGTAGTTAAGATGCCAGCTGTCGAGATCCCAACAGTCGGGATCTCGACATCCATCAAAATACAGATGGCGGAATCCTGACAGGGTCAGGAGACTGAGGCCGGCATCCTGATGGTAAGTACAGTATAGCGGACAGGTTAGGGCCAGGGTGAGTGGGGGTGTGGAGAAGTTAGGGTTAGGCTGCTGAGAGGGGGGAAGTTAGGGTTAGACTGTGGCGAGGGGGGTTTAGGGTTAGACACCACTTGGGGAGGTTAGGTTTAGGCACTTAGATTGGAGGGTTAGGATTAGACTGCTGGGAAGGAGGGGGTTAGGGTTAGGCACCATCTAGGGGAGGATAGGGTTTGGCTGTGGGAAGGGAGGTTTAGGGTTAGTTAGTGGGTAGGGGAGAGGGGGGAACATGCTTACCTCTTCCCTGTCGGCATTTTATCAAACGGGAATCCAGTGTTGGTATTCTAACTAGAGATGAGCTGGTTCGGATTTGCTCAGCTCTTAACGCCAGAAATAACGCAAGTTCGGTTTTATCCGGATTTTTCTTATTGGCTATCCAAAACACGTGACATCCATGAGCCAATAAGATGCCATTTTGAGATCCGGGTAAATCCGAGTAAAACTGAACCCGCTCATCTCTACTTCTAACCACTGGCATCCCATCTGGCGGTCATTCATACTGAATCCTACAGTAGCTATCAAAGATAATTAACATAATGAAGAGGCCCCTGTGTAATAACAGAGAGGCAGAGCGGTAAGAGGAACCTGCTTACAACCTATAGGGAGATAGGGATTTGAAGCATGAGGATAAGCGCTACATATTGAATACTGGTAATTTGATCTATTATATAAGAATCAGTATGGAAAGAAGACTCAAAATATAAAAACTAAAATTATTGTTGAGAAACGTAGAAGATAAGACCAGCATCATAACAGTGCTCAAATGCCCCCCCCCCCCCACACACACACCGTTTCCGGTGAGCGCCGGACATCATGATGTGATGCCCATGACTTCATTACGTTCCACAGAGGGAGCTGGCTTGGCAGCACTCGTAAATGCAGTGCAGCCAGGGGCATGCTGATGATGCTCCCATCGGCTGTACAGGCTGCAAGGTGCCTGTATGGAGCATGTAAAGGACGTGCCAGTGGTGCTGCAGAGGCTATCCTGGAAGGCACCCTGCAAGCCAGAAGCTATGGCCATGAGGCAGTGATGGTGTGTCCCACAGAGCTCTACAGTCTGTGATACCCCTACATACGGCACTGGTTGCAGTGCTAGTATCATGCAGTGCAAAGGAGTTCACATAGATGTGTTTAAGGTGTGCCTGTACACACCCTAATGTTGTCCGTGGCTCAGGATTTGGGTTCATCCATGGCTTGCCTCTTACTGTGCAGTGCTCATTAGAGTGTCAGGATTTGCGCCCCCCTCCCCCAACTCCCATCCCCATTGTTAGCCAATACCGGTTCCTGCCTAGAGCACGTCCTGCTAAGCAATGATGATTTAATAATAATATCCGAGTCCAGTTGTTTTACAGCCCCCCCCCCTCCCAGAACTATGTTGCTGCTGCCTGTCCATACATACAATGTGCATGTAAGTATAACTTTGGTTTCTAGAGTGCGCACCTATGCATGTTCAATGAATGCAGCTATTTTGAGAGCATAAACAAATTAATACAGTATATTTTCAGCAGTATGTGTGCACAGTATTTTACACTCAGGATTATCATGCTTGTAATCCTATTCAGGGCCGGTTCTAGACCTTGTGGCGCCCAGGGCAAAAGTTTCCTTTGGCGCCTCCCCCCCTCCCTCCCCCTGACAGGTAAAACAGAGTTAGTGCGTGCCTAAGGCACGTGTAAAGAATATAGGAAAATAGGGGTGTGGCTTCATAGGAAAGGGGCGAGGCCAAAGAATAGTACCGATTCACATGACACCGCACAATAGTGTCCGTCAGTCACATTACACCACCAGGTGTGCCCCCAGTAGATTTGCCTCCAGTAGATTATGCCCCCTAGTAGCGCCACTTACACACACAAATAAAAAAACAAACCACACAATACTCACCAGTCCCGCTCCTGTTTCCCTTACCACTGCTGCTCCATCTCTGGCCGCCCGCTCCTTGGATCTATGGGAGAGACGTCGTTACGTCTCTCCCATAGTACCGCACAGATACTAGAGGTCAATTAGGACCTCTAGCATCTGACAATGGTGCTGGCTGCAGCGGGAGCCCACACAGCCCACGGCACCTGCTGCAGCCGGGGACTGCAATATGCAGATGGGCAGCGGGCGCCTGCGGGGTGACTGCGGTTGCGCCCACAGGCTTGCCCGTGCCTAGAACCGCTCCTGATCCTATTTGTACTGTACACTAAAAGACTACTATGGACACCACTCACCAAGAGGGACAGTTATCAAAGTGTGGAGAGAGCTAATGTACCAACCACCAGCTCCTAATTGTCATTTTAAGGCACAGCCTGTAAAACTACAGAAGCTGATTGGTTAGTATTTTACCTCTCTCTCTCTCTCTCTCTCTCTGCTTTATCTCTTTCCAAGCTTGTATAAATCTCCTCCCACCAGTGTTAGTGCCACTTCTATTCAGGGTCGGACTGGCCCACAGGGGTACAGGGGAAACCACCGGTGGGCCCCTTTGCCTGTGGGCCCACTCCTTCCTCTAGGGATCAGGTTCCAGACTGTGCACTTGTATTATACATGGTAGATATGTTGCATTACACTGCACTAGACTACTGTGTATTTCAAGCCTCTGTGGAGGCTGGCCACACACCCTTTGTAGGCTGGTCACACCCATAAGTATGGGCCCCTATCACTGCATTTTCCCGGTGGACCCTTCATATCCCAGTCCGACACTGCTTCTATTTTTCAATCTCGGATACTGTACAGTTTTCCTAGCCCCACAAATTAGAAGAATAAGTCTACAATGCAATAGTAAATAAGTTATTAGTAACATCACAAATACAGAATATATGTAAAATGTTCTGTAACGTTTGTTATAATGAAAGTTATTAGTGTTATTATGACAGACAAGGTATCCGTTCACATGGTCGACCATGTTATGGTCGACAGTCATTAGGTCGACCACTATTGGTCGACATTGACATGGTCGACATGGACACATGGTCGACACATGAACATGGTCGACACATGAAAATGGTCGACACATGAAAAGGTCGACATGAGTTTTTTAACTTTTTTTTCTTTTGGGGAACTTTTCCATACTTTACGATCCACATGGACTACGATTTGAACGGTAAAGTGTGCCGAGCGAAGCGGTAGCGGAGCGAAGGCACCATGCCCGAAGCATGGCGAGCGAAGCGAGCCATGCGAGGGGACGCGGTGCACTAATTGGGGTTTCTAGTCACTTTACGCAAAAAACGACAAAAAAAAAGTTAAACTCATGTCGACCTTTTCGTATGTCGACCTTTCATGTGTCGACCATTTTCACGTGTCGACCATGTGTCCATGTCGACCATGTCAATGTCGACCAATAGTGGTCGACCTAATGACTGTCGACCATAACATGGTCGACCATTCATACCGGAACCGACAGACAACATAGGTCAGACATCCTGTCTTTCAAAATAATGAAGTAATCAGAGAATGTGTGACTTTTAAAGTGGGGGAGATGTGTTAAGCCCTGGAGACTGATATAGTAGAGAGAGATAAAGTACCAACCAGCTCCCAACTGCCACGTTACAGGCTGTGTTTGAAAAATAACAGGAGCTGATTGGCTGGTACCAGGGCCGGACTGGCCATCCTGCAATTCTGGCAAATGCCAGAAGGGCTGATGGCCTGTTAGGCCGGTCCATTCACACAGAGAGCTGGGATGGCCGCGCATAACGCAGTTTCTGGCTCTCTATTTTGCCCGCCCCCCTCGCCCAACGTGCTGGTCTGTAAAATGATGGAGGTGTGCCTCGAGTACATGCCCCCCTGACTCACGGCACACTCCCATGAGCAGTACCCATGATGCCCTTAACTGTGCACCACACCCCCCTGTGATGTGCACCACGCCCCCTGTGATGTGCACCGTGCTCCCTGTGATGCGTGAGTGCCGGAGGCGCACGTGCAAACATAAATGCCAGGGCCAAAAAAAAGCCCCAGTCTGTCCCTGGCTGGAACTTTATTTCTCTTCACTTTATCACTGTCCAATGCTTAGTACTGTACATCTGCCCTTCTGAATGATAACGGAGAGCTATAGGGCATGATTCACATAGTTGAGCTATGTTTTTCAACTGTACATGCATGAATGTCTAAAGCAGGCATTCCCAACCACGGTCCTCAAGGCACACCAACAGTGCAGGTTTTAGTGATATCCAGGCTGCAGCACAGATGGTTAAATCAAAATTACTGAGGTGCTGATTAAGTCACCTGTGCTGAAGGCTGGATATCACTAAAACCTGGACTGTTAGTGCGTCTCCAGGACCGTGGTTGGGAATGCCTGGTCTAAAGTCTCGTAAAGAGAATGTGTTACACAGGGGGTAACGAGAAGGGCTGTATCAGAAATGTTGTGGGAAAGTGATGGGTGTTACTGGGTGGTAACTGGGACTGGAAATGCATGAAAAAAAGTCCATCCAATGGGCATGTTGGTGAAATGTTGCGTCGTGTCAATGCAAGAGGCTGCATTCCCTGCCACACAGCTGAAGGCATAGGAGGCCATGGTCAGACAGAAAAACTGCCATAGAGTCAAGTTTCGATGGTGCAACTAATGGTGATGTACAAAGATGCACCAATCGGTGCAATCAGTGCAAGGTCGCTAGTAGTAGGCTCTCAGTCGTTGCACATTCGACACAGGTGTACATGAGGGAAGGCATTTTGTAGTATTACTATTATTATTATTATTATTATAATATCTGCAGTTACATAAAGTCACAGATGAGTAACCTCCAGTAGAAGCTGCAGCGTGCTTATACGTATAATCCGGAATCAGGACCATAGCCTGCACTCATCTCCATTGCAAATGTACAAAGCCGAATAACGTGGCATTATCTTAAGACTAGTCATAGGTATCTATCATCAGATTTTTATTAGTGTCACTGTGAACATATTAGTTCCACGTGTCAAATTGATTTTCAGTGCACCAATGTGCATTAGATTTTGCAGCAGTTGTTACAAAGTTACCTACAGAAGAACACAGGAGAAGACTCCTCATCCTCCAGCTGCACATCTTCTGTTGATACAGTGGAACCAAAAGCGGTTCCATGAATTCACAGATACCCAATAGGGATTGTGATCCTGTTGTGAGCTTCAGCATGTATTCTCTTCAGCAGCCAATGAATGGATAAGAAAAGGAAAGATTAGCAGAGGCAAGAAAGGATAAGCAGATGTCACAATTTATGGTGTTGGTTAGGTCATTATATCTCCCCCCCTCCCCCCAATCTGATAAGCCAGTCGTGTCCAGCATTGTATTCCACAAAAATACATAAGTACATTCATTGGAGACTGAAATCAATATTTATCCTAGTAACCTATTTCCCCCCAACATTTATTTATCAATGCTTATTGACATCGTATACATGGAGATCAGTTTTTGCTAAAATTCTGCGCTTATCGTGAGAAGTGTCACCATACCATAAAACAAATGTTAATTTGGGTGTTTAAGTAGCTTATTGCCGCCCCTGTTGTAAGGCGTCATCATTGCCGAAGAGTTTCTGGCGAGTCTTCCCGATAATTTAATTTAAAGGGGCAAATCATTTAAAAGGCAAGACCAACAGAGTATTAGTGCTATTTACTATTAACGCATTGATTCATTTTGCAGTAATTTGCTATAGATTTTCAACCTTATTATACATTGTTTCTGAGCCCAGTTTGCACTATGATATGCAATTAATTCTACTCTATCTGCATCATATTGCCCCTGCTCTACGTTCTGCAACTCGGTTGCATTAAATATATAGATTTTTTGTTTTTCCTTGTTCCTTTTATGTAAATACTGTATCTTCTGCCTGTTTAATGTATTTCGTTTTTACAATATAAAATACACCCATGTGTTATTGTTAACTAAACAGCAATTACATTTACATTGTAGGATGAATGTACATAAATTAGAGGAAATAGATGTGTCAATTACTTATGCAAAATGTTGTGGTGTTATATCCGTGACAAAACCTTTGTTTATTTTGAATAAACCAAAATGTAACACAAATATTCACAATTGTCTGTAAATAAACAACATAACATAATAAAACAAAAAAACATACTACAAATTTGGATATATTTTAGTATGCGGTTGGGTGGCTAATATTATGCGTATAGCTTTCTGTACTGGATATGCAATTGTAAAAGGATATTTTTTCAGTTTTTTACCATATGGCATCTGCAGACTGTGGACATATGGGGAGCAGACAATACTCTATGACCAGGGGAAAAAGCTGAACAGGGACAATGAATTCATGCATGCTGTTTCATAAAGGGGACTGGAGCTCATTTATTTTTTTTCCTCTGTTTTATGAAATAATGTCTAAAATGTGACTCAAACTTATGCTACAAATATAGTCATGCAGTTTAATTCTTCTCAGCTGGCTAAAATATGTCATATGATCCAGGATCCAGCAAAGGCTGCACAAATGTACTGAAAAAATTATTGCATATGTAATGCACATTGAGGGTGCGCTGTAAAAAAACAGATTTTTTTTTGCCTTCGCTGCCATGTTGAGAAGAATGCACAAGACGATGAGTGTAGCTGTACGTCTCGGTTATGTATAGAAATTAAACATTAGAACAACTTTTATGTTACAGTACATATTTCTGTGTACAGTACTTGTATGTAATGTAACAGCATTTAATATATCATGTTCGTGACTGTACAGCATTTTTTTTTTATATAATTCAGACATAAAAATATTATTTATGGTATTTAAGTAGCAATTTATATTTCAAGTAATTGTTGTTGTTTTAGGGGAAAATGTACTAAGCCTTGGAAAGAGATAAAGGAGAGAGAGAGAGAGAGAGAGAGAGAGAGAGAGAGAGAGAGAGAGATATTATGGGGTCTATTCATGAAGCAGAGAAGAGTGGAGAAGTGAGCCTGTGGAGAAGTTGCCCATGGCAACCAATCAGCCGCTCCGTACAATTGTATAGTATGAAAATGATAAATGTTACTTCAATGCTGATTGGTTGCCATGGGAAACTTCTCATCAGCTGCTCCGTACTATTGTATAGTATGCAAATGATAAATCTTACTTCAATGCCTATTGGTCACCATGGGCAACTTATCCACTGGCTCACTTCCCCACACTGTTTACTGCTTCATAAATAGACCCCAAAGTACCAACCAACCAGCTCCTAACTGCCATTTCTCTAACGTCCTAGAGGATGCTGGGGTCCATTTAGTACCATGGGGTATAGACGGGTCCACAGGAGCCTTCGGCACTTTAAGATTTTTTTACAGTGTGAACTGGCTCCTCCCTCTATGCCCCTCCTCCAGACCTCAGTTTAGAAAATGTGCCCGGTGAGACTGGATGCACGCTAGTGGAGCTCTACAGAGTTCTACTGGAAAAGATTTTATTAGGTTTTTTATTTTACAGGGAAGCTGCTGGCAACAGCTTCCCTGCTTCGTGGGACTTAGGGGAGGAAGTAGGAACCAACTTATCATTAAGTTTCATGGCTCTGCTTCCGCTGACAGGACACCATTGGCTCCTGAGGGGTACTGAACATAGCCCAAGCCTGGCTAGCGCTCACTCCCACAGCACTGCTGCCACCCCCTAACACAGCCAGAAGTCAGAAGAGTGGTGAGTATATCACCGAAGACCTACAATAAAGGGGCCTCTGGTCATCGTTGGCGGCAACAAGGTACAGCGCTGCGGCGGGATGCTGCGCGACCATGCATCTCAAAACACACAGCCCTTCACAACACAGGGTGCAGGGTGCGGAGGGGGGCGCCCTGAGCTGCATGGAAAATCCTTACTCTCACTGGCAAAACGGTAAATACATGTATAGCCTCTGATTTACAAACCCCAGCCAGTATAAAAATCATTGTTGCTGAGGCAGGAAGGCGGGGCTTCTCCTCAGACTTGCCAGACACTCACTCAGCGCCATTTTCTCCTGCAGATCACAGAGAGAAACTGACAGACACTGTTTCCTCCTCATAACAATGCTGAAACAAGTACCAGGGTGTTATAGAGAGGAGGGGGAGTGTTTATTACATTAGGTGAGCGTGCCTAATATTGAAATAAAGCGCTGAAGGTTTTGTATAATAAATATACATATACAATTCTCTTCATATAGGGCGCAGTGTGTGAACTGGCAAATCTCTCTGCGTTTCTCTGACAGATTTTAGTGTGGGTCTGTCACCGATAGCTCCCCTGTATGATTGTGGTGTGAAAGTGCACGTTTGTGACATGTCAGACAATGGACAGAGCTCTTCCCCTGAGGAAGCCATTTTAGATACGCAGGAGTGTAATGTGGGGGCCCTTACCTCACAGAAGGAGCCAGAGTGGGTGAGAAAATTACAAAGTAATATGTCAAATATTTCTAGAAAATTCTCTGAGTCTGAACAACAGACAAAATACTGGAGAAAGCAGTGGAGGATGTACTATTTGCTGATCCCTCCACGTCATCCACACGGGACCCGTCAAGTTCCCAAAAAAGGTCACTTGCGCAGATTATGCAAGGTGACATAGACACAGATTCCGACACAGGTGTTGACACTGGGGATTTGAGAGGGGTGGACCCCAAGTTAGCAAAAAGCATTCAATATATGGTAATTGCTATTAGGGAGGTGTTAGAGATTACAGAAACAACACCTGAACCTGAGGAAAAGGCTTATTTTAATTTAAATAAGAAACCGGTGATAACTTTTCCTCCTTCAAAGTAATTGAATACATTCTTTGAAAAATCCTGGTCTAACCCAGAAAAGAAATTTCATATTCCTAGAAGAATACGTTTAGCGTACCCCTTTCCTGAAAAAGACAGGAAAAGATGGGAGTCACCCCCCATGGTAGACACCTTAGTTTCTAGGTTGTCTAAGAAAATCATTTTACCTGCCCCAGGGTCGGCTTCATTAAAGGAGCCTGCTGACCGTAAGTTAGAGACGACCTTAAAATCCATGTATATGGCTACCGAAACATTACTCAAGCCCACCATTGCTTGTGCATGGGTAGGTAACGCTATTGAAAAATGGTCAGACAACTTACTAGCAAATATAGACACAGTTGATAAGGATGATATGGTCTTAACTCTCGGTCACATAAAGGATTCTGCAGGATACTTGGTGGAAGCTATGAAGGATATTGGTTTATTAGGATCAAAATCCTCAGCTATGGCGATTTCAGCTCGCAGAGCACTGTGGATTCGCCAATGGAATGCAGATGCAGAATCAAAAAGGAATATTGAAGCGCTCCCCTACAAGGGTGAGGCGCTATTTGGGGACCAGCTGGATGCCATGATTTCAACGACTACCTCAGGTAAATCAGCATTTCTTCCTTATGCAGCGGCACCTGCTAAGAAAGCATATCATTCGTATCCGATGCAGTCCTTTCGGCCCAACAAACACAAAAAAGTCCAAAAGTACCTCCTTCTTCGCAGGAAGAGGGCGGGGAAGAGGTAGGAAACCTACAACAGTATCAGGATCGCAGGAGCAGAAGGCAGCCGCTGCTTCTGCTAAAACCACAGCATGACGCTGGGGCTCCCCTACGAGAGTCCGCTCAGGTGGGGGCGGGTCTAAAACTCTTCAGTCAGATCTGGGTACAATCAGATCTGGATCCTTGGATACTACAAATAGTATCCCAAGGTTACTGGTTAGAGTTTCAAGATTTCCCCCAATGCAGATTTTTCAAATCGGCCTTACCAGTTTCTGTTCAAAACAGAAGAAATATAACAGAAGCAATACAGAAATTATGTCAGGACGAGGTAATTACCTTAGTCCCTTGGCTACAACAGGAAAAAGGATTTTATTCAAGCCTGTTTGTGGTACCGAAGCAGGACGGCTCGGTCAGACCGATTTTAAACCTAAAATCGTTGAATCTTTACCTAAAAAGGTTCAAATTCAAGATGGAGTCCCTGAGAGAAGTAATCTCCAGCTTGGAGGTGAAGGAATTTATGGTGTCGGTGGACATCAAGGATGCTTACTTGCATGTTCCCATTTACACTCCACATTAAGCATACCTGAGGTTTGCGTTTCAGGACTGCCACTACCAGTTCCAGACATTGCCATTCGGGCTTTTCACAGCACCGAAAGTATTCACCATGGTGATGGCAGAGATGATGGTTCTTTTTCGCAAGAAAGGAGTCAACATAATTCCTTACCTGGACAATCTCCTGATAAAAGCGAGATCCAGGGAGAATTTAGTACAGAACATTGCACTATCCCTGACGGTGCTTCAACAGCATGGTTGTATCATAAACTTTCCAAAATCACAGTTGGAACCGACAATGAGATTATAATTTCTAGGAATGATACTGGACACCGAGGTACAGAAAGTATTTCTATCGGTGGAAAAGGCTCTGGAAATCCAGAAGATGGTCAAACAAATTTTGAAACCAGCACGTGTGTCAATTCATCAGTGCATCCACCTGCTGGGGAAGATTGTAGCAGCCTATGAGGCTCTACAGTATGGCCGATTCCATGCCAGGGTGTTCCAGTGGGATCTACTGGACAAGTGGTCTGGATCGCATCTACATATGCACCAGAGGATACTCCTGTCGACAAAAGCCAGAATCTCGCTCCTAGAGGGACACAGGTTCGGGATTCAAGCCTGGATCCTAGTGACCATGGATGCAAGTCTCCGAGGTTGGGGAGCAGTCACGCAAGGGAAAGAGGGTCAAGTCAAGAAACACTTCTTCACATAAACATTCTGGAGTTGAGAGCCATTTACACAGCCTTCTACAAGCGGCGCATCTTCTTCAAGATCGTCCCATACAGATCCAATCAGACAATGTAACAGAAGTGGCTTACATAAACCGTCAGGGCGGAACGAAAAGCAGAGCGGCAATGGCATAGGTGACAAAAATACTCCTCTGGGCAGAAAGATGCGAAGAGCTCTGTCAGCAGTCTTCATTCCGGGAGTGGACAACTGGGAA
Source organism: Pseudophryne corroboree (assembly GCF_028390025.1). Taxonomy (NCBI): domain Eukaryota; kingdom Metazoa; phylum Chordata; class Amphibia; order Anura; family Myobatrachidae; genus Pseudophryne; species Pseudophryne corroboree. The sequence continues at coordinate 740,128,702 of NC_086448.1, read as the reverse complement.
GCGGACTTCCACAGCAGACACAATCTCCATCTAGGAGAATGGGGCCTCCACCAAAAAGTCTTTGCAGAGGTAGCAAGTCATTGGGGCGTTCCTCAAGTAGGCATGATTGCATCTCACCTCAACAAGAAGCTTCAAATTTATTGTTCCAGGTCGAGAGACCCACAAGCAATAGCAGTTGATGCACTGGTGACCCAGTGGGAGTTCCAGTCGGTGTATGTGTTCCCCCCACTTCCACTAATACAAAAAATTCTCAAGATCATAAGAAGAGCAAAAGTTTGGGCGATCCTCATTGTCCCATACTGACCAAGGAGAGCTTGGTATCCAGATCTTCAGGAGTTACTGATAGAAGATCCTCGGCCTCTTCCTCTTCGTGAGGACCTGCTTCAGCAGGGGCCGTTTGTTTATTAAGCCTTAACGCAGCTACATTTGACGGCATGGCTGTTGAGCGCCAGATCCTAGCCCAAAAGGGTATTCCCAACGTAGTCATTCTCACACTTATTCAGGCCAGGAAAGGAGTAACATCTAGACATTACCATCGTATTTGGAGAAAATATGTATCTTGGTGTGAATCCAAGAATTCTCCAACGGTGGTGTTTCAATTAGGACATCTTCTCCTATTTCTACAGGCCGGTGTGGATGCAGGCTTAAGATTGGGATCTATCAAGGTCCAAATTTTGACCTTGTCCATTTTCTTTCAGAACCAGATGGCTTCCCTTCCTGAGGTTCAAACACTCGTGAAGGGGGTTCTGCGCATCCAACCACCATTTGTGCCTCCTACGGCACCATGGGATCTTAACATGATGTTGCAGTTCCTTCAATCAGATTGATTTGAACCTCTGCAAGAGGTTGAGTTAAAGTTTCTCACTTGGAAAGTGGTCATGCTGTTGGCCTTGGCATTCACAAGGCTGGTGTCTGAGTTAGGGACCTTGTCTCACAAGAGCCCTTATTTGATCTTTCATGAAGATAGGGCTGAACTGAGAACGCGTCAGCAATTTCTTCCAAAGGTTGTGTCTCCTTTCCATATGAACCAAGCTGTTGTGGTGCCAGTGGCTACTGACACCTCAGCTGTTTCAAAGTCCTTGGATGTGGTCAAAGCTTTGAAGACTCATGTCACGAGAACAGCTCGTATAAGGAAAACAGAAGCATTGTTTATCCTGTATGATCCCAACAAGATTGGGTGTCCTGCTTCTAAGCAGACGATTGCACGCTGGATCAGATGTATGATTCAGCATGCTCATTCCATGGCAGGATTGCCGATACCGAGTTCGGTAAAGGCCCACTCTACGAGGAAAGTGGGTTCTTCCTGGGCGGCTGCCCGGGGTGTCTCGGCTTTACAGCTTTGCCCCGACTTGGTCAGGGGCAAACACGTTTGCTAAGTTTTACAAGTTTGACACCTTGGCTGCTGATGACCTTAAATTTGGTCAGTCAGTTCTGCAGGAACATCCGCACTCACCCGCCCGTACTGGGAGCTTTGGTACATCCCCATGGTACTAAATGGACCCCAGCATCCTCTAGGACGTTAGCGAAAATAGGATTTTAATTTACCTACCGGTAAATCTTTTTCTCGTAGTCCGTAGAAAATGCTGGGCGCCCGCCCTGTGCCCCTTTTTTTTCCTGCATTATATTTTTTCTTCTTACACAATTATCACGTGTTAAGTTGTTATTCAGTAGTTGCTGTAAAGTTATTAATGCTCGTTGGCATGTTTTGAGTTGTATGCCATGTTGTGCAGCATGGTTGAACGGTGTGAGCTGGTGTGAATCTTGCCACTAGCTTAAAGTAAATCCTTCTCTCGAAGTTTGTCCGTCTCCTCGGGCACAGTTCCTATACTGAGGTCTGGAGGAGGGGCATAGAGGGAGGAGCCAGTTCACACTGTAAAAAAGTCTTAAAGTGCCGAAGGCTCCTGCGGACCCGTCTGTACCCCATGGTACTAAATGGACCCCAGCATCCTCTACGAACTATGAGAAAAGGATTTACCGGTAGGTATATTAAAATCCTATTTTTTCAACCACAGCCTGTAACGTGACAGGAGTTGATTGGTACTTTATCTCTCTCCACTTTATCACTCTCCAATGCTTAATACATCTCCCCCATAGTTTGAAAGTAAAATTCCTATGTATATTATTGACCATGGGGGTGATTCCGAGTTGTGCGCTCGCTAGCTGCTTTTAGCAGCATTGCATACGCTAAGCCGCCGCCCTCTGGGAGTGTATCTTAGCTTAGCAGAATTGCGAACGAAAGATTAGCAGAATTGCGAAAATTTCTTAGCAGTTTCTGAGTAGCTCGAGACTTACAAATAGAGATCAGTTCAGTCAGTTTCGTTCCTGGTTTGACGTCACACACACGCCCAGCGTTTGGCCAGCCACTCCCCCGTTTCTCCAGACACTCCCGCGTTTTTCCCTGACACGCCTGCGTTTTTCCGCACACTCCCAGAAAACGGCCAGTTTCCGCCCAGAAACACCCACTTCCTGTCAATCACACTCCGATCACTTCAACTATGAAAATTCTTCGTTCGGACGTGAGTAAATCTACTAAGTTTTGTGCTAAAATACTAACCGCATGCGCACTGCGAACCATGCGCATGCGCATTTTTGCCTTAATCGCTCCGTTGCGAAAATCGGCAACAAGCGAACAACTCGGAATGACCCCCCATTTTCTTTCAAGTTCATGAACATTTATTGGGGAGTCACTGCAACTAGTTTAATCTGCAAGTGTTTTTATTTCACATATAGCTTAAAAACCATACAGACATGAGACTTAAATGGTTGGTCTATTTATCATTGGTGGTAAGTCGGTTTGCATTCTGCATTGCTACATATTGCAGTGAAACAGAATGCAGTATGCTCATGATTTATTAATCTGGGGCTTCTCTTGAAGTTCTGACAAAACCCCACTTCTGAAGGCCCATACACACTGGGCGATTTTAAGCTGAAAGCAGCTCACTTTTGGTATTTTGAGCTGCTTTCAGCTCAAAGCCGCCCAGTGTGTATGCACAAGCAGGGCCGGTTCTAGCCCTTGTGGCGCCCCGAGTGAAAATAGGGGCGTGGCTTCATACAGGGGCGTGGTCAGTTATGCCCCCTGTAGAGTTGTGCCCCATTTGTGCCCCCTGTAGAGTTGTGCCCCATTTGTGCCCCCTGTAGAGTTGTGCCCCCGTTTGTGCCCCCAGTTGAGTAGCACCACTTACAAAAAAAATATATTAATTAATACTTACTATCCCCGCTCCTGATTCCCGACCGTTGCTGATCTCCGCTGCTGACCTCCACCGGCGCCGCTCCTCGGATCTATGGGAGTGACGTCATGACGTCTCTCCCAAAGGACAGCATAGACACTAGAGGTCAATTATGACCCCTAGCATCTATGTGCCAGTCCCACAATGCTGTGCGGTGCGCGATGATGTCATTGCGCACCGCACAGCAAAGGTCCTCTCCACAAAGGGAAACTAGACGGGTAGCGTCTAGTTTCCTACACAGCACCGCACAGCACCGGGGGGCACTGACCAACAGTAGCGGATCTTGCCATGGCGGCGGCGCCCTCCGGGTGGCGGCAGCGCCCTCCGGAAGGCAGCACCCTGGGCAAAAATCCCATGTGCCCGTAGCAAGATCCGCTACTATGCACAAGCGATAAGCGGTGAGCGCTGATGAGCGCTCCCGCTTCATCGCCAGCGGCCGCCGTTCATCTACTGGTATTACCAGTAGATGAACGGCGGGGTGAGCGGATTTCCATAGCGTCCCGCTGATATCACAGCGATCATTGCTGTGCATACACACTGGGCAAAAATGCCCAGTGTGTATACACCTTAAGCGTTAGTTATCACTCTCTTATGAGCAACCTAATGCTGTTAGCAAGGTGTGCAGGCAATACGCTCATGCACATTGACACTTAACCCAGAACGTAGACTGTGGGCACCAGTGGCGGAACTAGAGAGTGGTGGGCACAGGTGCAGCAATATGTGTTGGGCCCCCATTACGACAGTATGTGCCTGGGATGGTCACAAGATCCTGGTGTGACGCTGTCAGATCCCCAGTGCCAGTGGCGTAACTAGAATTTTTTTCTCCCACAAGCCAAAACATTCTCTGGTGCATCCCCAAACCCATTGCCACTAGAAAAGCAATTGAATCTGCGCCACAAAAAAAGGGGGCGTGGCCTTGCTGAAATGGATGTTGCTTTGCCCTTTACATTATTTGTCATTTTTCCTCCTTATAGTAATGCCCAGTATACATTATGCCACATACTGCAATGGCCCTTAGACATTATGCCACACACCATAATGCCCATTACACAACATGCCACACACCGTAATCCCCATTACACAACATGCCACACAGTGTAATGCCCCTGACACATTATGCCACACCATAATGCCTGTGGCACATTATGCCACACATCGCAATGCCCGTTATACATTATGCTACACACTACAATGACCCTGAGACATTATACCACATACCACAATGCCCATGATATAGTATACCATACACCGCAATGCTTGTGACACATTATAACACACACCGGAATGTCCGTGATACATTATGCCACACACCGCAATGCCTATTACACATTAAGCCCTACAGTAAGGCTTTTAATTACTTTTAAATTACCTGCTCACTGCCAGGGGTTTCATGCTCTTGGTTCCATGCACGGTGTCGGGGGTTTTCATACTCAGGGTGTCATGCTCGTTGCCATGGGTTTCATGCACTGGGTGTTATGCTTGCTGCCAGGAGTTTCATGTGTTGGGTGTCAAGCTCGTTGCCAGGGCTTTTATGCACTGGGTGTCATGCTCGTTGCTAGGGGGTAATGCTTGTTGCCAGGGATTTCATGAGCTGGGTGTCGTGTTTGTTACCAGGGGGTAATGCTTGTTGGTAGGGGTGTGCCTCCAGTGCCACATATACCCCCCAGTGCCAGCTTCACACGCTCCCCCGCTCACCGCTGCGCTGCTGCTCTGTGTGTGAGTACGGGAAGGAGGGCATAGCAGCACACGCCTCTCTTGTGTCCGTCCTGTGTCTCTGGCGGCGGCGTTGCTGTCAAATGAAGTGCCGGTTCATGAGCCAATCAGAGCTCGTGGACAAGCATCTGCGGCTCCTGATTGGCTGCCGGTCCACGAACTCTGATTGGCTCACGAACAAGCACTTAATTTGCCAGACACGCCACTGCCGGAGACACAGGACTGAGACTGGGGTGGGGAGGAGCTGAGATAGTGTCTCCTCCTTCCCCATTGGAGGGACACTCAGCATCTGTCAGCATCAACAGCACGGCATCTGGGAGGAGGAGGCATGCATGAGTGGAGAAGAGGGAAGAACGGCCCTCCTCCCTCTCCAGCCAGGATCCCTTATCCTTCTCCAGCCGTGCTGCCGCTGCGTTATTGTTAAAAGGAAGAACAGGAGGGGCACTGGCAGTAGACACAGTGCTGGTGGCAGCGGTAAACAATGAGTCAGAGTGGCTCACTGTAATGCAGACGGTTGTGGGCCCCTTCAGTGCGGTGGGCCCCAGTGCAATGCACCTGCTGTAAAGCTGTAAGTTCCGCCACTGGTGGGGACATTAACAAAAACCGAGGGGCCACAAAAGAAACTAATGATTGCTCTGCATTTTACCTCTTGTTAAACTGGAAGAATCGGTCAGTGGTGAATTTCCCATTAGGCATGTGAGGCATGTGCCTAGGGGAGGCACTTGTTTGGGGGCGGCACTTGGAAGTTTGTGTTGGCACTGCCAGCCCGAAATGTACAAATAACGACTAAATATTTCCACTGTTCTGTACCATAAGTCATCTTGAATGGCGTGTAAATGGGTAGGACATGCACATACTGCCCCTGTAAGCTGTCCTACTTAGTAAATATGTGTATACAAGTAAATATGGATATACATGAATTAAAAATGAATAAATGTCAGTTTTTTTTTTTAATTATTCTATTAAATTGGTTATAATTAGTGATGAGCGGGTTCGGTTCCTCGGAAACCGAACCCACCCGAACTTCACCCATTTTACACGGGTCCGAGGCATACTCGGATTCTCCCGTATGGCTCGGTTAACCCGAGCGCGCCCGAACGTCATCATCCCGCTGTCGGATTCTCGCGAGATTCGGATTCTATATAAGCAGCTGCGCGTCGCCGCCATTTTCACTCGTGCATTGGAAATGTTAGGGAGAGGACGTGGCTGGCGTCCTCTCCATTTATTAATGTTGATGCAAATATTTGTGCTTATTGCTTAATTGTAGGGACTGGGGAGTAGCTGTATTATATAGAAGGAGTACAGTGCAGAGTTTTGCTGACAGTGACCACCAGTATACGTTGTCTGCCTGAAAAACACTCCATATCTGTGCTCAGTGTGCTGCATATATCTGTGCTCACACTGCTTTATTGTGGGGACTGTGGACCACCAGTATATTATATAGGAGGAGTACAGTGCAGAGTTTTGCTGACCAGTGACCACCAGTATACATTGTCTGCCTGAAAAACACTCCATATCTGTGCTCAGTGTGCTGCATATATCTGTGCTCACACTGCTTTATTGTGGGGACTGGGGACCAGCAGTATTATATAGGAGGAGTACAGTGCAGAGTTTTGCTGATAGTGACCACCAGTATATATAGCAGTATGGTACGGAAGGCCACTGCTCTACCTACCTCTGTGTCGTCAAGTATACTATCCATCCATAAATGTGGTGCATTTCAGTTGTGCGCAGTATATATAGTAGTAGGCCATTGCTATTGATACTGGCATATAATTCCACACATTAAAAAATGGAGAACAAAAATGTGGAGGTTAAAATAGGGAAAGATCAAGATCCACTTCCACCTCGTGCTGAAGCTGCTGCCACTAGTCATGGCTGAGACGATGAAATGCCATCAACGTCGTCTGCCAAGGCCGATGCCCAATGTCATAGTAGAGAGCATGTAAAATCCAAAAAACAAAAGTTCAGTAAAATGACCCAAAAATCTAAATTGAAAGCGTCTGATGAGAAGCGTAAACTTGCCAATATGCCATTTACGACACGGAGTGGCAAGGAACGGCTGAGGCCCTGGCCTATGTTCATGGCTAGTGGTTCAGATTCACATGAGGATGGAAGCACTCATCCTCTCGCTAGAAAAATGAAAAGACTTAAGCTGGCAAAAGCACAGCAAAGAACTGTGCGTTCTTCTAAATCACAAATCCCCAAGGAGAGTCCAATTGTGTCGGTTGCGATGCCTGACCTTCCCAACACTGGACGGGAAGAGCTTGCGCCTTCCACCATTTGCACGCCCCCTGCAAGTGCTGGAAGGAGCACCCGCAGTCCAGTTCCTGATAGTCAAATTGAAGACGTCACTGTTGAAGTACACCTGGATGAGGATATGGGTGTTGCTGGCGCTAAGGAGGAAATTGACAAGGAGGATTCTGATGGTGAGGTGGTTTGTTTAAGTCAGGCACCCGGGGAGACACCTGTTGTCCGTGGGACAAATATGGCCATTGACATGCCTGGTCAAAATACAAAAAAAATCACCTCTTCACTGTGGAATTATTTCAACACAAATGCGGACAACAGGTGTCAAGCCGTGTGTTGCCTTTGTCAAGCTGTAATAAGTAGGGGTAAGGACGTTAACCACCTAGGAACATCCTCCCTTATACGTCACCTGGTCCGCATTCATCAGAAGTCAGTGACAAGTTCAAAAACTTTGGATGACAGCGGAAGCAGTCCACTGACCACTAAATCCCTTCCTCATGTAACCAAGCTCTTGCAAACCACACCACCAACTCCCTCAGTGTCAATTTCCACCTTACACAGGAAAGCCAATAGTCCTGCAGACCATGTCACTGGCAAGTCTGACGAGTCCTCTCCTGTCTGGGATTCCTCCGATGCATCCTTGAGTGTAATGCCTACTGCTGCTGGCGCTGCTGTTGTTGCTGCTGGGAGTCAATCGTCATCCCAGAGGGGAAGTCGGAAGACCACTTGTACTTCTTCCAGTAAGCAATTGACTGTCCAACAGTCCTTTGCGAGGAAGATGAAATATCACAGCAGTCATCCTGCTGCAAAGCGGATAACTCAGGTCCTGTCAGCCTGGGTGGTGAGAAACGTGGTTCCGGTATCCACCGTTAATTCAAAGGCAACTAGAGACTTGTTTGAGGTACTGTGTCCCCGGTACCAAATACCATCTAGGTTCCATTTCTCTAGGCAGGCGATACCGAAAATGTACACAGACGTCAGAAAAAGAGTCACCAGTGTCCTAAAAAATGCAGTTGTACCCAATGTCCACTTAACCACGGACATGTGGACAAGTGGAGCAGGGCAGACTCAGGACTATATGACTGTGACAGCCCACTGGGTAGATGTATTGCCTCCCGCAGCAAGAACAGCAGCGGCGGCACCAGTAGCAGCATCTCGCAAACGCCAACTCGTTCCTAGGCAGGCTACGCTTTGTATCACCGCTTTCCATAAGAGGCACACAGCTGACAACCTCATACGGAAACTGAGGAACATCATCGCAGAATGGCTTACCCCAATTGGACTCTCCTGGGGATTTGTGACATCGGACAACGCCAGCAATATTGTACGTGCATTACATCTGGGCAAATTCCAGCATGTCCCATGTTTTGCACACAAATTGAATTTGGTGGTGCAGAATTATTTAAAAAATGACAGGAACGTGCAAGAGATGCTGTCAGTGGCCCGAAGAATTGTGGGCCACTTTCGGCATTCAGCAACCGCGTGCCGAAGAGTGGAGCACCACCAAACAGTCCTGAACCTGCCCTGCCATCATCTGAAGCAAGAGGTGGTAACGAGGTGGAATTCAACCCTCTATATGCTTCAGAGGATGGAGGAGCAGCAAAAGGCCATTCAAGCCTATACATCTGCCCACGATATAGGCAAAGGAGGGGGAATGCACCTGACTCAAGCGCAGTGGAGAATGATTTCAACGTTGTGCAAGGTTCTGCAACCCTTTGAACTTGCTACACATGAAGTCAGTTCAGACACTGCCAGCCTGAGTCAGGTCATTCCCCTCATCAGGCTTTTGCAGAAGAAGCAGGAGACATTGAAGGAGGAGCTAAAACAGAGCGATTCCGCTAGGCATGTGGGACTTGTGGATGGAGCCCTTAATTCGCTTAACCAGGATTCACGGGTGGTCAATCTGTTGAAATCAGAGCACTACATTTTGGCCACCGTGCTCGATCCTAGATTTAAAACCTACGTTGTATCTCTCTTTCCAGCAGACAAGTCTGCAGAGGTTCAAAGACCTGCTGGTGAGAAAATTGTCAAGTCAAGCGGAACATGACCCGTCAACAGCTCCTCCTTCACATTCTCCCGCAACTGGGGGTGCGAGGAAAAGGCTAAGAATTCCGAGCCCACCCGCTGGCGGTGATGCAGGGCAGTCTGGAGCGAGTGCTGACATCTGGTCCGGACTGAAGGACCTGGCAACGATTACTGACATGTCATCTACTGTCACTGCATATGATTCTGTCACCATTGAAAGAATGGTGGAGGATTATATGAGTGACCGCATCCAAGTAGGCACGTGAGACAGTCCGTACGTATACTGGCAGGAAAAAGAGGCAATTTGGAGGCCCTTGCATAAACTGGCTTTATTCTACCTAAGTTGCCCTCCCTCCAGTGTGTACTCCGAAAGAGTGTTTAGTGCAGCCACTCACCTTGTCAGCAATCGGCGTACAAGGTTACTTCAAGAAAATGTGGAGAAGATGATGTTCATCAAAATGAATTATAATCAATTCCTCTGTAGAGACATTCACCAGCAATTGCCTCCAGAAAGTACACAGGGATCTGAGATGGTGGATTCCAGTGGGGACAAATTAATAATCTGTGAGGAGGGGGATGTACACAGTGAAAGGGGTGAGGAATCGGAGGATGATGATGAGGTGGACATCTTGCCTCTGTAGAGCCAGTTTGTGCAAGGAGAGATTGATTACTTCTTTTTTGGTGGGGGCCCAAACCAACAAGTCATTTCAGTCAGTCGTGTGGCAGACCCTGTCGCTGAAATGATGGGTTCGTTAAAGTGTGCATGTCCTGTTTATACAACATAAGGGTGGGTGCGAGTGCCCAAGGACAATTCCATCTTGCACCTCTTTTTTTCTTTCATTTTTCTTTGCATCATGTGCTGTTTGGGGACAATTTTTTTGAAGTGCCATTCTGCCTGACACTGCAGTGCCACTCCTAGATGGGCCAGGTGTTTGTGTCGGCCACTTGTGTCGCTTAGCTTAGTCACACAGCGACCTTGGTGCGCCTCTTTTTTTCTGTGCATCATGTGCTTTTTGGGGCTATTTTTTTGAAGTGCCATCCTGTCTGACACTGCAGTGCCACTCCTAGATGGGCCAGGTGTTTGTGTCGGCCACTTGGGTCGCTTAGCTTAGTCACACAGCGACCTTGGTGCGCCTCTTTTTTTCTTTGCATCATGTGCTTTTTGGGGCTATTTTTTTGAAGTGCCATCCTGTCTGACACTGCAGTGCCACTCCTAGATGGGCCAGGTGTTTGTGTCGGCCACTTGTGTCGCTCAGCTTAGCCATCCAGCGACCTCGGTGCAAATATTAGGACTATAAAAATAATATTGTGAGGTGTTCAGAATAGACTGAAAATGAGTGTAAATTATGGTTATTGAGGTTAATAATACTATGGGATCAAAATGACCCCCAAATTCTATGATTTAAGCTTTTTTTGAGGGTTTTTTGTAAAAAAACACCCGAATCCAAAACACACCCGAATCCGACAAAAAATTTTCAGGGAGGTTTTGCCAAAACGCGTCCGAATCCAAAACACGGCCGCGGAACCGAATCCAAAACCAAAACACAAAACCCGAAAAATTTCCGGTGCACATAATAATAGTTATAATCAAATGAGATATTATAACCAATCAATGAATATAATAAAATTAGGCAAGGGGGGGTGGGGGTGCGGCCGTTACTGTTGAGTCTTGGGGTACCCACACCTTAAATCTGCCACTGGAAGCGGTGATCATCCCAATCTCCCAATAAAAAGCTTCTTAAATAGACCCCTTAATAACCAATTTTTCTGTAAAGTGCAAATCTGCACCAAAGCTATAGAAGCCAATCAGAAATTAGCTTGAAAATTAAAGCAAATGTGATTGGTCGTTATTGGTATTTTGCAGAATTGCTTTAAACAATATTAGTATACAACTCTCATTCAATTAATGCTTAGACTAGGACAGGTGTAGAATAAGGACACATATCAAAGTAGGTTTCCCATTTACTTTATGTCTCTAATGCAGTGGTTCTCAAACTCGGTCCTCAGGACCCCACACAGTGCATGTTTTGCAGGTAACCCAGGAAGTGCACAGGTGTATTCATTACTCACTGACACATTTTAAAAGGTCCACAGATGGAGCAAATGATTTCACTTGAGATTCTGTGAGGAGACCTGCAAAACATGCACCGTGTGGGGTCCTGAGGACCGAGTTTGAGAACCTGTGCTCTAATGCAAAGTGTCCTGACTATAATGTAGTGATCAACATAATCAGTCAGATAATTCCTGTTGAAGAGAGCCCAGTCTTCCTATCTGTTATTACAGGACCACATCTATAAATAATACTAAAATATACAGTATTAACTCACTCTCTGTAATTAATAGAAGTATTCTCCTTATCTCTTATCAATTACACAATTTGAAGATTGAAGAGGTCTTCAAAAACAATATAAATAATTATCTATCAAAAAATGTTAAAAGGCCTTGACATGTTCTAAACTTCACACTATACCTGAAGTAACTGAAATGTTTATAATGAACTACATGTCACCCTCCATATGTATACATCAAGCTATCTTCCTTTTATGGCCGTTGTAGAAGAAAAAGCTTCTCTATCTTGCAGCAGTATAGAGCAGTGTAACGCATGCATACATACATACATACATATATATATATATATATATATATATATATATATGTATGTATTTATTTTACACAACTTGAAGGGTTCATGATGCATTTGATGAGGGCAGATTTTCCACTCATTTTCATGTAATATTCCTCTAAAGTAGAGATGAGCGGGTTCGGTTCACAGAGAACCGAACCCTACCGAACTTTGCCTTACGAGCCCGGATCCGAGTCACGCTCAGATTTTCCCGCCTGACTCGGAAACCCGAACGCGCCAAAACGTCATCATCCCGCTGTCGGATTATTGCGGTGATTTGGATTCCATATAAGGAGCCGCATTGCGCCCATTTTCACTCCAGTCTCGGAGAGTGTAGTGATAGGACGTGTCTCCGTCCTCCAGTGTCTGTGTGGTGGCGGGAAAGTGGGGTGGCAAGTCTTGTGCTGTGTTGCGCTGCTCAGTCCAGTCCAGTGTAGTCACAGTGTATTGTGCTGCATCAGTCCAGGCAGTCACAGTGTTGGTGTCCTCTCCTGCCAGTGTAGCTGTATAAAGTGTTGTTGACTGTGTTGTGCTGCATCAGACCAGTGGTAGTGTCCTGTCTCATCAGTCATTCCAGGGACGATATACGCTGCTGCTATATGTCCACTGCTGCCGTATAATAATAATAACAACCACAAGTCCATTACAGTGTTGTTGTGTTGTGCTGCATCAGACCAGTGGTAGTGTCCTGTCTCATCAGTCATTCCAGTCATTCCTGTGCCGCATATTGTTTCATATAACTCCCCAAAAAAATAATGGAGAACAAAAATTGCAGATTTTTTTAAAAGTGACTGGAGCGTGCTGGAGATACTGTCAGTGGACCGAACAATTGCGGCCCACTCTCGACATTCAGCCACTGCGTGACACTACTAGATAGGCCATGTGGTTGTGTCGCTTGGCTTAGTCATACAACTACCTCACTGCAATTCTTTTTCTTCTTTGCATGATGTGCTGTTTGGGGCCTTTTTTTTTTTATATCTGCCCTCCTGTTTGCCACTGCAGTGCCACGCCTAGATGGGCCAATTGTTTGTGTCGCTTGGCTTAGTCATACAACTACCTCATTGCACCTCTTTTTTTCTTTGCATCATGTGCTGTTTGGGGCCTTTTTTTTTATATCTGCCCTCCTGTCTGCCACTGCAGTGCCACGCCTTGATGGGCCAATTGTTTGTGTCGCTTGGCTTAGTCATACAACTACCTCATTGCAATTATTTTTCTTCTTTGCATCATGTGCTGTTTGGGGCCTTTTTTTATATCTGCCCTCCTGTCTGACACTCCTAGATGGGCCAGGTGTTTGTGTTTTCCACTTGTGTCGCTTAGCTTAGTCATCCAGCAACCTCGGTGCAACCTTTTGGCCTAAAAACAATATTGTGAGGTGTGTGGTGTTCAGAAATGAGTGGAAATGATTGTTATTGAGGTTAATAATGCTGTAGGAGCAAAATTACCCCCAAATTCTGTGATTTTAGCTGTTTTTATGTTTTTTTCAAAAATCATCCAGATCCAAAACCAAAACTAAAACACGAAAGTGGAATTAGCACCAAAACCAAAACACAAAACACGAAAAGTGCCCGCCGCACATCTCTACTCTAAAGTCTGTCCCATCTCCTACATGAATGCAGAGTGGGTTCTGGGACGCATGCCTTCCCTTTAATGGCTCCCAATGCTGGAGCGACAGGACAGTAGAAGAAGAACAGGACCCGCCTGAAGGTACTTATGCAGCTGTGGGAGATGGGACAGGATGGAGTAGGGAGATACAGAGCAGGGGACAGCATGACAGGTCAATATGGAAGAGTGGGTAGAGAGGTGTTGGGGAGGTGCAGATACAGTGAGTGGGACAAAGCAGGACAGAGCGGAAATGGAGCAGTAAGTAGTCAAGTTTGGGAATGGTTGAGGGCTTGAAGGGAGCTAAATGGGGTGGGGCAGACAGGTGGGACCCAGGTATACAGTATACTGGTTCCCTTTAATAGTATATTTATATATGCATTCTTGCCTCTACTGCATTGCCGGCCTATCACCTATCCAATGGACTGATATCTTTCTGTGGTACTTATACTTCATATTGGTACTGTGGTACATATACCACAGTACCAATAAAATATGCAGAAATATCTTTTCATCCATTTCAACGTGAAGAAAATTATCCTAAGCAAATTGTAAATGCTAAACATTTTTTTTCTTGAAGATATTTTATATTTTGCTTTTACAGCTCATACAGACACTGATTCAGCAAGAAAACGTGGTCCTGTAATTAGAGATGAGCGGGTTCGGTTTCTCTGAATCCGAACCCGCCAGAACTTCATGTTTTTTTTCACGGGTCCGAGCGACTCGGATCTTCCCGCCTTGCTCGGTTAACCCGAGCGCGCCCGAACGTCATCATGACGCTGTCGGATTCTCGCGAGGCTCGGATTCTATCGCGAGACTCGGATTCTATATAAGGAGCCGCGCGTCGCCGCCATTTTCACACGTGCATTGAGATTGATAGGGAGAGGACGTGGCTGGCGTCCTCTCCGTTTAGAATTAGAATAGATTAGAGAGACACTTGATTTACTAATTTTGGGGAGCATTAGGAGTACTCAGTAGTGTACAGTGCAGAGTTTTGCTGATAGTGACCAGTGACCACCACTTTTATTTATAATCCGTTCTCTGCCTGAAAAAAGCGATACACAGCACACAGTGACTCAGTCACATACCATATCTGTGTGCACTGCTCAGGCTCAGGCCAGTGTGCTGCATCATCTATTATCTATATATAATATTATATATATCTGTCTGACTGCTCAGCTCACACAGCTTATAATTGTGGGGGAGACTGGGGAGCACTACTGCAGTGCCAGTTATAGGTTATAGCAGGAGCCAGGAGTACATAATATAATCCGTTCTCTGCCTGAAAAAAGCGATACACAGCACACAGTGACTCAGTCACATACCATATCTGTGTGCACTGCTCAGGCTCAGGCCAGTGTGCTGCATCATCTATTATCTATATATAATATTATATATATCTGTCTGACTGCTCAGCTCACACAGCTTATAATTGTGGGGGAGACTGGGGAGCACTACTGCAGTGCCAGTTATAGGTTATAGCAGGAGCCAGGAGTACATAATATATTATATAGTGAGTGACCACCAGACACACAGTGCAGTTTATTTAATATATCCGTTCTCTGCCTGAAAAAAGCGATACACACAGTGACTCAGTCAGTCACATACCATATCTGTGTGCACTGCTCAGGCTCAGGCCAGTGTGCTGCATCATCTATATATATTATATATCTGTCTGACTGCTCAGCTCACACAGCTTATAATTGTGGGGGAGACTGGGGAGCACTACTGCAGTGCCAGTTATAGGTTATAGCAGGAGCCAGGAGTACATAATATTATATTAAAATTAAACAGTGCACACTTTTGCTGCAGGAGTGCCACTGCCAGTGTGACTAGTGACCAGTGACCTGACCACCAGTATATAATATTAGTAGTATACTATCTCTTTATCAACCAGTCTATATTAGCAGCAGACACAGTACAGTGCGGTAGTTCACGGCTGTGGCTACCTCTGTGTCGGCACTCGGCAGCCCGTCCATAATTGTATATACCACCTAACCGTGGTTTTTTTTTCTTTCTTTATACATACATACTAGTTACGAGTATACTATCTCTTTATCAACCAGTCTATATATTAGCAGCAGACACAGTACAGTGCGGTAGTTCACGGCTGTGGCTACCTCTGTGTCGGCACTCGGCAGCCCGTCCATAATTGTATATACCACCTAACCGTGGTTTTTTTTTCTTTCTTTATACATACATACTAGTTACGAGTATACTATCTCTTTATCAACCAGTCTATATATTAGCAGCAGACACAGTACAGTGCGGTAGTTCACGGCTGTGGCTACCTCTGTGTCGGCACTCGGCAGCCCGTCCATAATTGTATATACCACCTAACCGTGGTTTTTTTTTCTTTCTTTATACATACATACTAGTTACGAGTATACTATCTCTTTATCAACCAGTCTATATTAGCAGCAGACACAGTACAGTGCGGTAGTTCACGGCTGTGGCTACCTCTGTGTCGGCACTCGGCAGCCCGTCCATAATTGTATATACCACCTAACCGTGGTTTTTTTTTCTTTCTTTATACATACATACTAGTTACGAGTATACTATCTCTTTATCAACCAGTCTATATATTAGCAGCAGACACAGTACAGTGCGGTAGTTCACGGCTGTGGCTACCTCTGTGTCGGCACTCGGCAGCCCGTCCATAATTGTATATACCACCTAACCGTGGTTTTTTTTTCTTTCTTTATACATACATACTAGTTACGAGTATACTATCTCTTTATCAACCAGTCTATATATTAGCAGCAGACACAGTACAGTGCGGTAGTTCACGGCTGTGGCTACCTCTGTGTCGGCACTCGGCAGCCCGTCCATAATTGTATACTAGTATCCAATCCATCCATCTCCATTGTTTACCTGAGGTGCCTTTTAGTTGTGCCTATTAAAATATGGAGAACAAAAATGTTGAGGTTCCAAAATTAGGGAAAGATCAAGATCCACTTCCACCTCGTGCTGAAGCTGCTGCCACTAGTCATGGCCGAGACGATGAAATGCCAGCAACGTCGTCTGCCAAGGCCGATGCCCAATGTCATAGTACAGAGCATGTCAAATCCAAAACACCAAATATCAGTAAAAAAAGGACTCCAAAACCTAAAATAAAATTGTCGGAGGAGAAGCGTAAACTTGCCAATATGCCATTTACCACACGGAGTGGCAAGGAACGGCTGAGGCCCTGGCCTATGTTCATGGCTAGTGGTTCAGCTTCACATGAGGATGGAAGCACTCAGCCTCTCGCTAGAAAAATGAAAAGACTCAAGCTGGCAAAAGCAGCACAGCAAAGAACTGTGCATTCTTCGAAATCCCAAATCCACAAGGAGAGTCCAATTGTGTCGGTTGCGATGCCTGACCTTCCCAACACTGGACGTGAAGAGCATGCGCCTTCCACCATTTGCACGCCCCCTGCAAGTGCTGGAAGGAGCACCCGCAGTCCAGTTCCTGATAGTCAGATTGAAGATGTCAGTGTTGAAGTACACCAGGATGAGGAGGATATGGGTGTTGCTGGCGCTGGGGAGGAAATTGACCAGGAGGATTCTGATGGTGAGGTGGTTTGTTTAAGTCAGGCACCCGGGGAGACACCTGTTGTCCGTGGGAGGAATATGGCCGTTGACATGCCAGGTGAAAATACCAAAAAAATCAGCTCTTCGGTGTGGAGGTATTTCACCAGAAATGCGGACAACAGGTGTCAAGCCGTGTGTTCCCTTTGTCAAGCTGTAATAAGTAGGGGTAAGGACGTTAACCACCTCGGAACATCCTCCCTTATACGTCACCTGCAGCGCATTCATAATAAGTCAGTGACAAGTTCAAAAACTTTGGGTGACAGCGGAAGCAGTCCACTGACCAGTAAATCCCTTCCTCTTGTAACCAAGCTCACGCAAACCACCCCACCAACTCCCTCAGTGTCAATTTCCTCCTTCCCCAGGAATGCCAATAGTCCTGCAGGCCATGTCACTGGCAATTCTGACGAGTCCTCTCCTGCCTGGGATTCCTCCGATGCATCCTTGCGTGTAACGCCTACTGCTGCTGGCGCTGCTGTTGTTGCCGCTGGGAGTCGATGGTCATCCCAGAGGGGAAGTCGTAAGCCCACTTGTACTACTTCCAGTAAGCAATTGACTGTTCAACAGTCCTTTGCGAGGAAGATGAAATATCACAGCAGTCATCCTACTGCAAAGCGGATAACTGAGGCCTTGGCATCCTGGGTGGTGAGAAACGTGGTTCCGGTATCCATCATTACTGCAGAGCCAACTAGAGACTTGTTGGAGGTACTGTGTCCCCGGTACCAAATACCATCTAGGTTCCATTTCTCTAGGCAGGCGATACCGAAAATGTACACAGACCTCAGAAAAAGAGTCACCAGTGTCCTAAAAAATGCAGCTGTACCCAATGTCCACTTAACCACGGACATGTGGACAAGTGGAGCAGGGCAGGGTCAGGACTATATGACTGTGACAGCCCACTGGGTAGATGTATGGACTCCCGCCGCAAGAACAGCAGCGGCGGCACCAGTAGCAGCATCTCGCAAACGCCAACTCTTTCCTAGGCAGGCTACGCTTTGTATCACCGCTTTCCAGAATACGCACACAGCTGAAAACCTCTTACGGCAACTGAGGAAGATCATCGCGGAATGGCTTACCCCAATTGGACTCTCCTGTGGATTTGTGGCATCGGACAACGCCAGCAATATTGTGTGTGCATTAAATCTGGGCCAATTCCAGCACGTCCCATGTTTTGCACATACCTTGAATTTGGTGGTGCAGAATTTTTTAAAAAACGACAGGGGCGTGCAAGAGATGCTGTCGGTGGCCAGAAGAATTGCGGGACACTTTCGGCGTACAGGCACCACGTACAGAAAACTGGAGCACCACCAAAAACTACTGAACCTGCCCTGCCATCATCTGAAGCAAGAAGTGGTAACGAGGTGGAATTCAACCCTCTATATGCTTCAGAGGTTGGAGGAGCAGCAAAAGGCCATTCAAGCCTATACAATTGAGCACGATATAGTAGGTGGAATGCACCTGTCTCAAGTGCAGTGGAGAATGATTTCAACGTTGTGCAAGGTTCTGATGCCCTTTGAACTTGCCACACGTGAAGTCAGTTCAGACACTGCCAGCCTGAGTCAGGTCATTCCCCTCATCAGGCTTTTGCAGAAGAAGCTGGAGGCATTGAAGGAGGAGCTAACACGGAGCGATTCCGCTAGGCATGTGGGACTTGTGGATGCAGCCCTTAATTCGCTTAACAAGGATTCACGGGTGGTCAATCTGTTGAAATCAGAGCACTACATTTTGGCCACCGTGCTCGATCCTAGATTTAAAGCCTACCTTGGATCTCTCTTTCCGGCAGACACAGGTCTGCTGGGGTTGAAAGACCTGCTGGTGACAAAATTGTCAAGTCAAGCGGAACGCGACCTGTCAACATCTCCTCCTTCACATTCTCCCGCAACTGGGGGTGCGAGGAAAAGGCTCAGAATTCCGAGCCCACCCGCTGGCGGTGATGCAGGGCAGTCTGGAGCGACTGCTGATGCTGACATCTGGTCCGGACTGAAGGACCTGACAACGATTACGGACATGTCGTCTACTGTCACTGCATATGATTCTCTCAACATTGATAGAATGGTGGAGGATTATATGAGTGACCGCATCCAAGTAGGCACGTCACACAGTCCGTACTTATACTGGCAGGAAAAAGAGGCAATTTGGAGGCCCTTGCACAAACTGGCTTTATTCTACCTAAGTTGCCCTCCCACAAGTGTGTACTCCGAAAGAGTGTTTAGTGCCGCCGCTCACCTTGTCAGCAATCGGCGTACGAGGTTACATCCAGAAAATGTGGAGAAGATGATGTTCATTAAAATGAATTATAATCAATTCCTCCGCGGAGACATTGACCAGCAGCAATTGCCTCCACAAAGTACACAGGGAGCTGAGATGGTGGATTCCAGTGGGGACGAATTGATAATCTGTGAGGAGGGGGATGTACACGGTGATATATCGGAGGGTGAAGATGAGGTGGACATCTTGCCTCTGTAGAGCCAGTTTGTGCAAGGAGAGATTAATTGCTTCTTTTTTGGGGGGGGTCCAAACCAACCCGTCATATCAGTCACAGTCGTGTGGCAGACCCTGTCACTGAAATGATGGGTTGGTTAAAGTGTGCATGTCCTGTTTTGTTTATACAACATAAGGGTGGGTGGGAGGGCCCAAGGACAATTCCATCTTGCACCTCTTTTTTCTTTTCTTTTTCTTTGCATCATGTGCTGATTGGGGAGGGTTTTTTGGAAGGGACATCCTGCGTGACACTGCAGTGCCACTCCTAGATGGGCCCGGTGTTTGTGTCGGCCACTAGGGTCGCTAATCTTACTCACACAGTCAGCTACCTCATTGCGCCTCTTTTTTTCTTTGCGTCATGTGCTGTTTGGGGAGGGTTTTTTGGAAGGGACATCCTGCGTGACACTGCAGTGCCACTCCTAGATGGGCCCGGTGTTTGTGTCGGCCACTAGGGTCGCTAATCTTACTCACACAGTCAGCTACCTCATTGCGCCTCTTTTTTTCTTTGCGTCATGTGCTGTTTGGGGAGGGTTTTTTGGAAGGGACATCCTGCGTGACACTGCAGTGCCACTCCTAGATGGGCCCGGTGTTTGTGTCGGCCACTAGGGTCGCTAATCTTACTCACACAGCTACCTCATTGCGCCTCTTTTTTTCTTTGCGTCATGTGCTGTTTGGGGAGGGTTTTTTGGAAGGGACATCCTGCGTGACACTGCAGTGCCACTCCTAGATGGGCCCGGTGTTTGTGTCGGCCACTAGGGTCGCTAATCTTACTCACACAGTCAGCTACCTCATTGCGCCTCTTTTTTTCTTTGCGTCATGTGCTGTTTGGGGAGGGTTTTTTGGAAGGGCCATCCTGCGTGACACTGCAGTGCCACTCCTAGATGGGCCCGGTGTTTGTGTCGGCCACTAGGGTCGCTAATCTTACTCACACAGCTACCTCATTGCGCCTCTTTTTTTCTTTGCGTCATGTGCTGTTTGGGGAGGGTTTTTTGGAAGGGCCATCCTGCGTGACACTGCAGTGCCACTCCTAGATGGGCCCGGTGTTTGTGTCGGCCACTAGGGTCGCTAATCTTACTCACACAGCTACCTCATTGCGCCTCTTTTTTTCTTTGCGTCATGTGCTGTTTGGGGAGGGTTTTTTGGAAGGGACATCCTGCGTGACACTGCAGTGCCACTCCTAGATGGGCCCGGTGTTTGTGTCGGCCACTAGGGTCGCTTATCTTACTCACACAGCGACCTCGGTGCAAATTTTAGGACTAAAAATAATATTGTGAGGTGTGAGGTATTCAGAATAGACTGAAAATGAGTGTAAATTATGGTTTTTGAGGTTAATAATACTTTGGGATCAAAATGACCCCCAAATTCTATGATTTAAGCTGTTTTTTAGTGTTTTTGGAAAAAAACACCCGAATCCAAAACACACCCGAATCCGACAAAAAAAATTCGGTGAGGTTTTGCCAAAACGCGTTCGAACCCAAAACACGGCCGCGGAACCGAACCCAAAACCAAAACACAAAACCCGAAAAATTTCAGGCGCTCATCTCTACCTGTAATGCAATATTGGACATGGGTGTGGTACAAGGTGTCAACACCTAAATGTGGACATGTGGCCTACTGTAATTCAGATGCAGACAATATGTCCATGTCAGTATTTAGAATGTCGGCATTCTGAATGTTGACATAATGACTGCATACCATTGGACACATTTCTTTGCCTATGGTAATTATAGGTAACATTGCAAAAAGAAAATTAAATGAACAGGGAATAACATACAGTATACCTAAGCTGAAGCACTTTTGGAAACTGGTGGAAGATGTTAAGAACAAAGGATAGTACAAAGGCAGCTGCAGATTAATTTAGTAAATAATATGTACCAACTGGATCTACAGTAATCAGTGGGGCAGAGAGGGGGGAGTGGCTACTATTTACCTTGGCCGGGACAGGTTGGAGGGTCCCGGCAGGAGCCTGTGTCAGCTGCTGAGGGGGACTTTGTACTGAGCTCTGTGCACTGAGGCAGGGGCTGATCCAGGGGAGGGGCACCGGCTACAACACTTCTCTTCACACAGATGCTGCAGCCGCCAACCAGGCATCCACAGTGAGTGAATTAGCATCTGGAGTGTGGTGGTGATTGAACTTCCAGGAGGCAGGGCCGGAGCTTCCACTAGGCAGCTTTAGGCAGCTGCCTAGGGGCGCCGGGACCTGAGGGGGCGACCTGCTACAGCTGCATGAAAAAGGTAGCGTGGTCCTACCTCTCACAACTGCCGCAATCCCCCCATCACTCGTATCTACAAAAGCCATGACTGCCAAGCTCCTGTATTGCAGGGTGACATGCGGTGCTGCTCTTCATTCCAGGCTCTTTCACAGACTACTCAGTACCAACTCTGCATCGCAACCTGCAGGTGAGGTGGCTACACAGTGCACTGTCCGCATTTGATAAGGAAAGAGGGGGAGAGAAGCAGTCTTGGGGGGCAGGTGCTGAGATGAGCAGCAGGCATGCACACTATCTGGGGTGGATGAGCAGCAGCATGCACACAGATGGTGGAGGGGATAGGACAGAAGACATTTAAAAGATTAGGGGGGGGGGGGGAGTGAGAGCAGCAGCAGGAATCCACACAGACTATGGAGATGGGGAGAAGAGAGCAGCCATGCAACAGACGGGGAGGAGGAGAGCAGCAGTATGCTTTTCACCTGAAGGCCTGTTAGGGGGAAGGGGCAGTAGGCAGAACTGTTGCCTAGGGTGCCGAGAAACCTTGCACCGGCCCTGCCAGGAGGAGGCTTGGATTGAACCCATGTCTTGTAGTGATGCCCGCTGCAGGCACAGTGCTTGGTCACCACGGCCAAGGATGGGCAGCTGGGCAGACCGCCTACTCCCCCGCCACACACTTTTTAATTGTCCAGAGCAACTTTAATGCTGGAGAATATTTATGTGCTGTGTGTAGAGGAAATCCTGACTCACCACCTCCCTCCCAGTGGTCACATGGACTCCCCAGCACCAAAAATTTGTGACTTAATGGGGGGTTTCACAAATAGTGGAGGTGATCACACACCCAACCCCCTGATGAAACCCCCGTGCTGAGCAAGTGGCAAATATAAAGTTTCTTGCCAGTTTTTGGGCTGTAATTCAAAAGAAGAAATGGTATCTTAGAGATGTGCGCAACAAAGCTGCTCTAACGTATAAATCCTCCTAATAGGTGTCACCACCCCCAACAACATATACATACAAAAGTTAACAGGAGAAGATACTCGTATGAGCGCGTACTAACAAAAAATAGATTACAAAGTATACATTCCTTGTGTATCCACGGTAGTGATGAGCGGGTTCGGTTCCTCGGAAACCGAACCCCCCCGAACTTCACCCATTTTACACGGGTCCGAGGCATACTCGGATTCTCCAGTATGGCTCAGTTAACCCGAGCGCGCCCGAACGCCATCATCCCGCTGTCGGATTCTCGCGAGGTTCGGATACTATATAAGCAGCCGCGCGTCGCCGCCATTTTCACTCGTGCATTGGAAATGTTAGGGAGAGGACGTGGCTGGCGTCCTCTCTGTGTATTGTTGATGCAAATATTTGTGCTTGCTTATTGCTTAATTGTGGGGACTGGGGAGCAGCTGTATATTAATAATATAGGAGGAGTACAGTGCAGAGTTTTGCTGATCAGTGACCACCAGTTTTATCCGTTCTCTGCCTGAAAAAAAACGCTCCTTATCTGTGCTCAGTGTGCTGCATATATCTGTGCTCACACTGCTTAATTGTGGGGACTGGGGAGCAGCTGTATTATATAGGAGGAGTACAGTGCAGAGTATTGCTGAAAGTGACCACCAGTATACGTTGTCTGCCTGAAAAACACTCCATATCTGTGCTCAGTGTGCGGCATATATCTGTGCTCACACTGCTTTATTGTGGGGACTGGGGACCACCAGTATATTATATAGGAGGAGTACAGTGCAGAGTTTTGCTGACAGTGACCACCAGTATACGTTGTCTGCCTGAAAAACACTCCATATCTGTGCTCAGTGTGCTGCATATATCTGTGCTCACACTGCTTTATTGTGGGGACTGGGGACCAGTGGCGTAACTACTGCCCCCGCAGTCCTCGCAGTGGCTTGGGGGCGAGGGGCTGCGGGGGCGCCACTGATTACAGCAGACTGACATGCGGACGAGCGCCCGCATGTCAGACTGCTTTCTCCTTCCCGCCGCCGCTTGTTGGAGGGACACGGACGGCACAGCGTGTGCCTCTCCTGTGTCCCTCCTGCATCATCTCCGGCGGCCGCGGGTCTAATAGGGGGAAGTGCCGTCCGTGAGCTCTAATTGGCTCACGGACGGCACTTCCCCCTATTAGACCCGCGGCCGCCGGAGATGATGCAGCAGGAGGGACACAGGAGAGGCGATCTGTGCCCTCCGTGTCCCTCCAATAAGCGGCGGCGGCGGCGACGACGGCGGCACTGGGAGGAATATCTGGCACTGGGGGGGAGATGTCTGGCACTAGGGGGGATATCTGGCACTGGGCATATATGGCACTGGGGGGGGATGTCTGGCACTGGGGGGGATATCTGGCACTGGGGGGGGGGATGTCTGGCACTGGGGTATATATGGCACTGGGGGGGGGATGTCTGGCACTGGGGGGGATATCTGGCACTGGGGGGGGGGATGTCTGGCACTGGGGCATATATGGCACTGGGGGGGAGATGTCTAGCACTAGGGGGGATATCTGGCACTGGGGCATATATGGCACTGGGGGGGGGATATCTGGCACCGGGGGGGGGATGTCTGGCACTGGGGGGGATATCTGGCACTGGGGGGGGGTGTCTGGCACTGGGGCATATATGGCACTGGGGGGGGATGTCTGGCACTGGGGCATATATGGCACTGGGGGGGGGATGTCTGGCACTGGGGGGGATATCTGGCACTGGGGGGGGGATGTCTGGCACTGGGGCATATATGGCACTGGGGGGGATGTCTGGCACTGGGGGGGGGATGTCTGGCACTAGGGGGGATATCTGGCACTGGGGGAATATCTGGCACTGGGGGCATATGTGGCACTGGGGGGGAATATATGGCACTGGCGGCATATCTGGCACGGGGGGAATATCTGGCACTGGGGGCATATGTGGCACTGGGGGGGAATATCTGGCACTGGGGGCATATGTGGCACTGGGGGGGGGGTATATGTGTACCTGGCACATGGGGGGGGGGCTATATTTGGCACCGGGGGCATGTGAGTACCTGGCACCGTGGGGGAATATCTGGCACTGGGGTCATATGTGGCACTGGGAGCACAGCCCTAGCAACAAGGACTACCTCCTAGCAACGAGCATGACACCCAGTGCATGAAACACCTGACAACGAGCATGACACCCAGTGCATGAAACACCTGGCAACGAGCATGACACCCAGTGCATGAAACCCCTGACAACGAGAAGGTAATTGAAAAGTAATTAGAAGCCTTACTGTAGGACTTAATGTGTAATGGGCATTACGGTGTGTGGCATAATGTATCACGGACATTGCGGTGTGTGTCATAATGTGTCACAGGCATTACGGTGTATGGTATACTATATCGCGGGCATTGTGATATGTGGTATAATGTCTCAGGGTCATTGCAGTGTGTGGCATAATGTATCACGGACATTGCGGTGTGTGTCATAATGTGTCAGGCATTACGGTGTGTGGTATACTATATCACGGGCATTGTGGTATGTGGTATAATGTCTCAGGGTCATTGCAGTGTGGCATAATACATAACGGGCATTGCGGTGTGTGGCATAGGGTATAACGGGCAGGGCATTGCGGTATGTGTCACAGGCATTACGGTGTATGGTATACTATATCACGGGCATTGTGGTATAATGTCTCAAGGTCATTGCGGTGTGTGTCATAATGTGTCACAGGCATTGTATGTGCTATAATGTATCAGGGGCATTGCAGTGTATAGCATAATGTATAACGGGCATTGCGATTCCTGTCATAATGTGTCAGGGGCATTACGGTGTGTGGCATAATGTGTCACAGGCATTACGGTGTGTGGCATAATGTGTCACAGGCATTACGGTGTGTGGCATAATGTGTCATGTGCATTATTGTGTGTGGAATAATGTCTAAGGGCCATTGCAGTATGTGGCATAATGTATACTGGGCATTACTATAAGGAGGAAAAATGACAAATAATGTAAGGGGCATGAATCAGGATTATTTTTCTTTCCTGTGGTGGCTAACGTCTGGGCGTGCAGGTTGCAAAACTGGGGTATAAGGTAGTCTTTTCCTGCAATACCACGCCCCTTTATGAGAAACCACGCCCATTCCAACAAAACCACGCCCCTTTTTTTGCAGCGCGCGCCGAAGGCGCGCGCATATTTATCCCTTTCTTGCTCCCAATTATGCGGCAGGTGGGGGTGGGGGTGGGGGGGGGGCGCCAAAGAATTTTTTGGCTTGGGGGAGAAAAATTTCTAGTTACGCCACTGCTGGGGACCACCAGTATATTATATAGGAGGAGTACAGTGCAGAGTTTTGCTGACCAGTGACCACCAGTATACGTTGTCTGCCTGAAAAACACTCCATATCTGTGCTGCATTGTAGTATATAGTAGGAGTACAGTGCATAATTTTGCGGACCACCAGTATATAATATATAGGAGTACGGTACAGTAGGCCACTGCTGTACCTACCTCTGTGTCATCAAGTATACTATCCATCCATACCTGTGGTGCATTTAAGTTTTGCACAGTTTGCTGACCACCAGTATATCAGGGACGTGCAGTCATTAATGGCAGGGGAGGCAGGGGAGGCTGTGCCTCCCCTGTCATTAATGATTAAAATAATACAAAGAGATACTTATGACACATATTCTGTGTCATAAGTATCTGCTTTAGTGTTGATATTATTTTAATCATTTTTTCCGTGTAAAAAAACTGTTTTACATGTTTCAGAGGCACCGATGTCGGTGCCTCCAGCTGTCAGTGTAAGAGAGCAGGAAGAGGGGGGCGGGGCCAAGCGCTGGGCAATGAAAGCCCGTAAAAAAATCTAGCAGAAGCGGCACCTTGCAGAAGTGCCGCTTTAGACTGGGGCGTGCTTTCAGCTCATATGAAAGCACGCCCCCGTCGCAGGCAGATGTAATTGGCCTCCTCCCCTGAACATAAGCAGCGGACACTGTAAGCTGCAGCCGCTGCCCCCCTCCCCCACACGCACACACCCCTTTCAGCTGCTGTCTGATAACGCAGACATGTCACAGTCTGACATGTCTGCTGCAGCACAGGCAGCAGCAGCAGTGCCCGATGCCTGCTCCCCCCTACCCTCTTTGCATGGCCACTCCCTCCCCCTGCACCAGCAACCAATCTCTACTGCAGGCTGCAGCAATATATCCATTCTTATTCCCCTCTGAGGCCCCGCCCCCTCACGGCGGAGGCCCCGCCCCTTTCCGGCTCTTACTTGGGAAGATATGATTTCTCCCTAGCCAGCTCCGTGGGACAAACCAGGGAGGGAATATACAGACACTGCAGCTGAACCTCCCACAATCAAAGGTGAGGATCTGTGAGGTGTTTGGGGGGGAGGGGGTTTATATATGGGGGTTGGGGTATATAATATATTAATATTATATAGGGGTTTTGTATTAGTATTATCTTTAGGGGAGTGGTTTGGTAAATAATATTGGGTGGGGTGGGGGTTGTATCACCATCATGGGGCTGTGTACTATCTTGTATTATAGTACCTGTATATTGAAGTTATTTGGGGATGGTGTAATGTAGTGTGTGTGTGTGTGTGTGTGTGTGTTTGGGGTAGTGATGTTTTGTGGGATTTGGTTTTGTTTTAATCTGTGCACACACACAGCCAGGTGTTTTCAGCAAGGAGGGGTCATGTGCCGTCTTTATTCGGGCCCCCTTCTCTAGCCAGCGGTACAAGTTATACCCCTTTCAGACCGCCTGAGGCGGGTCGCACACGGGAGCCTGATACGGGAGCTCACAGTGTGCAACCCGCTGCAGGCCCCTTGCCACTGCTGTCTGCAACCCGGCATATTGCTGGGTTGGTGACGTCAGTGGTGACGCTACGGGGGCGGCGCTTGGAGATCACATGATCTCCAAACGCAGCCCATATACAGACACAGTGAACGAGAAACAGATCGCATCGACCCGGCTCCCATTTATATCGCACAGTGAGCCGGGTTGAACACGAGTTCAACCCTGCTCGCAACCAAGTTTAAAATAGAGTCGCTCGACCCAGTATTTTAACCCTTGCACCTTTCAGACCGCACCTGAACACGGGTTATGTGCGTTCATGTGCCAATAACCCATGTTCATAGGTGGTGGTCTGAAAGGGGTATGAGTAGACTCTGGTGCTGTCCTAGAGTCTAGTCACCAGCTTTTTCCAAAAGTCACTTGTGTGGGTTTTTGAGGGAGGTTGGGTGGTAGGCTAAAATTTATCCTAGGGCGCAGTACCACCATGCACCAGCCCTGCTCCCAGACACGGCCCCGTACCTGTGGAGCTAGGAAGAGCAGCCCCACCACAGGGAGCAGGTTTGTTGTTTCCTCTCTCTGTTACCGGCTGCAGCAGGGGCTGGCCAGGATTTGCGTGGGAGAGTGGCGGATACTTTAATTTGACATGGTCTAAGCTCACCGGAGACCGGGCTGTACTGCTTATATTCCATGCTATACTGCGAACAGAGTGGGATAGTAATGTGCTCTCCATAGTATTTATTTATTAACAGTTTCTTATATAGCGCAGCAAATTCCGTTGTCACCCACTGCTGTCGCCCTCTCCCTGGCATCACCCTATCCCTGGCGTCACCCTCTTCCTGTCACCTGCAGTTGGCACCGACTGCTGTCACCCTTTCCCTGTCACCAGCTCCCTGGCATCACCCTCTTCCTGTCACCCACTGCCTCTCTCCATCACCCCTTTACCTGTCACCCTCTCCCCGTCACCCGCTGCCTCTCTCCGTCACCCACTGCATCTCCCCTGCATCACTGTCTCCCCATCACCATCTCTCGTCACCCTCTGCCTTTCCAAGGCATCACCTTCTCCTTCGTCATATGGATACAGCATTCCCATTGAGGACTTGTTGTTTGGTCACATCCTCATTGCAAGACTACGCCCAGTTTTCCGAGAGCTTGTGTGCCTTTCGTACATGTAGGGACAGTGGCAGTAGTGGGCATGGTAATTGCTAGAACCAAGTGAGCTAAAGGACCTCTGATGTCAGGGGGAGGAGCTAGGCCGGCGGGATAGCTCTTTCACTATGCACGCCATCAACTACTGCCTTTAGTAACCTGGTGGCGAGCAGAGCGAGCCACAGTGCCCAAAGCACGGCGAATTAAGCGAGCCCGCAAGGGTACATTTCGGGTTCCCTGTTCGGCGCTGGTGACGTCAGAGGTTCTTTCACCAACTGTGTTTTAGCCATTTTAGTGGGCATCGGCTCAGGGGCAGTAGCGTACATTGGCTCGACGGCGGTAGGGGTTGTTGGTGGGACTCGGCGGACATTATGGCTGCAGTGCCTCACCAGCCACTGACCTCACCGCACGCCACTGCAGTATATAATATATAGCATTACGGTACAGTAGGCCACTGCTGTACCTACCTCTGTGTCATCAAGTATACTATCCATCCATGTAGGAAAAAACAATGTGTTCCCTAATGCAAACCGAGTGAAAAAATATTACTACATAATAGATAATACGGAGATCTTAGTTGCGTATATCTACAGATATAGGGTTAAGTCCCCAGGCCGATCGACAAGGCTTCTCCGTCACTGGGGGTCCCTAATACTAGGTATGGGTCCGGGGTGCAGGACCCCATAACGCCGGCACAGGTCGGCTATCCCAGGTCAGCACACAGGTGAGAATTAATAAGGGTTAATAAGAAGCACAGAAGTGCTATGTAAGTGGTGTGATTAAAATAATACAAAAATATATACAAAGTGATAGGGAAAATCTTAAGTGTTAATAAAGTGTTAGGGTGTGCCGACCTGAAGCAGCCGAGCACCCTAACACTGAAGCACCCTAACACTTTATTAACACTTATGATTTTCCCTATCACTTTGTATATATTTTTGTATTATTTTAATCTCACCACTTACATAGCACTTCTGTGCTTCTTATTAACCCTTATTAATTCTCACCTGTGTGCTGACCTGGGGTAGCCGACCTGTGCCGGCGTTATGGGGTCCTGCACCCCGGACCCATACCTAGTATTAGGGACCCCCAGTGACGGAGAAGCCTTGTCGATCGGCCTGGGGGCTTAACCCTATATCTGCAGATATACGCAACTAAGATCTCCGTATTATCTGACTAATATGTAGTAATATTTTTCCACTCGGTGTGCATTAGGGAACACATTGTTTTTTCCTACACCGAATTACCCCTCCCCTTTTAGCACCTGAGTGACATCACAATCTGATTGAGCAACTTACCATTTTGTGCATTATACTATCCATCCATACCTGTGGTGCATTTAAGTTTTGCACAGTTTGCTGACCACAAGTATATAATATATAGCATTACGGTACAGTAGGCCACTGCTCTACCACCTCTGTGTCGTCATTCGTCAAGTATACTATCCATCCATACCTGTGGTGCATTTCAGTTGTGCGCAGTGTATATATAGTAGTAGGCCATTGCTATTGATGCTGGCATATAATTCCACACATTAAAAAATGGAGAACAAAAATGTGGAGGTTAAAATAGAGAAAGATCAAGATCCACTTCCACCTCGTGCTGAAGCTTCTGCCACTAGTCATGGCCGAGACGATGAAATGCCATCAACGTCGTCTGCCAAGGCCGATGCCCAATGTCATAGTAGAGAGCATGTAAAATCCAAAAAACAAAAGTAAAGTAAAATGACCCAAAAATAAAAATTGAAAGCGTCTGATGAGAAGCGTAAACTTGCCAATATGCCATTTACGACACGGAGTGGCAAGGAACGGCTGAAGCCCTGGCCTATGTTCATGGCTAGTGGTTCAGATTCACATGAGGATGGAAGCACTCATCCTCTCGCTAGAAAAATGAAAAGACTTAAGCTGGCAAAAGCACAGCAAAGAACTGTGCGTTCTTCTAAATCACAAATCCCCAAGGAGAGTCCAATTGTGTCGGTTGCGATGCCTGACCTTCCCAACACTGGATGGCAAGAGCTTGCGCCTTCCACCATTTGCACTCCGCCTGCAAGTGCTGGAAGGCGCACCCGCAGTCCAATTCCTGATAGTCAAATTGAAGATGTCACTGTTGAAGTACACCAGGATGAGAATATGGGTGTTGCTGGGGAGGAAATTGACAAGGAGGATTCTGATGGTGAGGTGGTTTGTTTAAGTCAGGCACCCGTGGAGATACCTGTTGTCCGTGGGACGAATATGGCCATAGAAATGCCTGGTCAAAATACAAAAAAAATCAGCTCTTCGGTGTGGAATTATTTCAACACAAATGCGGACAACAGGTGTCAAGCCGTGTGTTGCCTTTGTCAAGCTGTAATAAGTAGGGGTAAGGACGTTAACCACCTCGGAACATCCTCCCTTATACGTCACCTGCAGCGCATTCATCATAAGTCAGTGACAAGTTCAAAAACTTTGGATGACAGCAGAAGCAGTCCACTGACCACTAAATCCCTTCCTCTTGTAACCAAGCTCCTGCAAACCACACCACCAACTCCCTCAGTGTCAATTTCCACCTTACACAGGTAAGCCAATAGTCCTGCAGGCCATGTCACTGGCAAGTCTGACGAGTCCTCTTCTGTCTGGGATTCCTCCGATGCATCCTTGAGTGTAACGCCTACTGCTGCTGGCGCTGCTGTTGTTGCTGCTGGGAGTCGATCGTCATCCCAGAGGGGAAGTCGGAAGACCACTTGTACTACTTCCAGTAAGCAATTGACTGTCCAACAGTCCTTTGCGAGGAAGATTAAATATCACAGCAGTCATCCTGCTACAAAGCGGATAACTCAGGCCTTGGCAGCCTGGGCAGTGAGAAACGTGGTTCCGGTATCCACCGTTAATTCAGAGGCAACTAGAGACTTGATTGAGGTACTGTGTCCCCGGTACCAAATACCATCTAGGTTCCATTTCTCTAGGCAGGCGATACCGAAAATGTACACAGACGTCAGAAAAAGAGTCACCAGTGTCCTAAAAAATGCAGTTGTACCCAATGTCCACTTAACCACGGACATGTGGACAAGTGGAGCAGGGTAGACTCAGGACTATATGACTGTGACAGCCCACTGGGTAGATGTATTGCCTCCCGCAGCAAGAATAGCAGCGGCGGCTCCAGTAGCAGCATCTCGCAAACGCCAACTCGTTCCTAGGCAGGCTACGCTTTGTATCACCGCTTTCCATAAGAGGCACACAGCTGACAACCTCTTACGGAAACTGAGGAACATCATCGCAGAATGGCTTACCCCAATTGGACTCTCCTGGGGATTTGTGACATCGGATAACGCCACCAATATTGTGCGTGCATTACATCTGGGCAAATTCCAGCACGTCCCATGTTTTGCACATACATTGAATTTGGTGGTGCAGAATTATTTAAAAAACGACAGGGGCGTGCCAGAGATGCTGTCGGTGGCCCGAAGAATTGCGGGCCACTTTCGGCATTCAGCCACCGTGTGCCGAAGACTGGAGCACCAGCAAACAGTCCTGAACCTGCCCTGCCATCATCTTAAGCAAGAGGTGGTAACGAGGTGGAATTCAACCCTCTATATGCTTCAGAGGATGGAGGAGCAGCAAAAGGCCATTCAAGCCTATACATCTGCCCACGATATAGGCAAAGGAGGGGGAATGCACCTGACTCAAGCGCAGTGGAGAATGATTTCAACGTTGTGCAAGGTTCTGCAACCCTTTGAACTTGCCACACATGAAGTCAGTTCAGACACTGCCAGCCTGAGTCAGGTCATTCCCCTCATCAGGCTTTTGCAGAAGAAGCTGGAGACATTGAAGGAGGAGCTAAAACAGAGCGATTCCGCTAGGCATGTGGGACTTGTGGATGGAGCCCTTAATTCGCTTAACCAGGATTCACGGGTGGTCAATCTGTTGAAATCAGAGCACTACATTTTGGCCACCGTGCTCGATCCTAGATTTAAAACCTATTTTGTATCTTTCTTTCCGACAGACACAAGTCTGCAGAGGTTCAAAGACCTGCTGGTGAGAAAGTTGTAAAGTCAAGCGGAACGTGACCCGTCAACAGCTCCTCCTTCACATTCTCTCGCAACTGGGGGTGCGAGGAAAAGGCGAAGAATTCCGAGCCCACCCGCTGGCGGTGATGCAGGGCAGTCTGGAGCGAGTGCTGACATCTGGTCCGGACTGAAGGACCTGCCAACGATTACTGACATGTCGTCTACTGTCACTGCATATGATTCTCTCACC
This sequence comes from Pseudophryne corroboree, assembly GCF_028390025.1. NCBI lineage: Eukaryota > Metazoa > Chordata > Amphibia > Anura > Myobatrachidae > Pseudophryne > Pseudophryne corroboree. Next base: position 740,095,887 of record NC_086448.1, on the reverse strand, counting down.
ATTGAAAGAATGGTGGAGGATTATATGAGTGACCGCATCCAAGTAGGAACGTCAGACAGTCCGTACATATACTGGCAGGAAAAAGAGGCAATTTGGAGGCCCTTGCAGAAACTGGCTTTATTTTACCTAAGTTGCCCACCCTCCAGTGTGTACTCCGAAAGAGTGTTTAGTGCAGCCGCTCACCTTGTCAGCAATCGGCGTACGAGGTTACTTCCAGAAAATGTGGAGAAGATGATGTTCATCAAAATGAATTATAATCAATTCCTCCGTGGAGACATTCACCAGCAATTGCCTCCAGAAAGTATACAGGGACCTGAGATGGTTGATTCCAGTGGGGATGAATTAATAATCTGTGAGGAGGGGGATGTACACAGTGAAAGGGGTGAGGAATCGGAGGATGATGAGGTGGACATCTTGCCTCTGTAGAGCCAGTTTGTGCAAGGAGAGATTGATTGCTTCTTTTTTGGTGGGGGCCCAAACCAACCAGTCATTTCAGTCACAGTCGTGTGGCAGACCCTGTCGCTGAAATGATGGGTTGGTTAAAGTGTGCGTGTCCTGTTTATACAACATAAGGGTGGGTGGGAGGGCCCAAGGACAATTCCATCTTGCACCTTTTTTTTCTTTAATTTTTCTTTGCATCATGTGCTGTTTGGGGACAATTTTTTTGACGTGCCATCCTGCCTGACACTGCAGTGCCACTCCTAGATGGGCCAGGTGTTTGTGTCGGCCACTTGTGTCGCTTAGCTTAGCCATCCAGCGACCTTGGTGCACCTCTTTTTTTTCTTTGCATCATGTGCTGTTTGGGGACTATTTTTTTGAAGTTCCATCCTGTCTGACACTGCAGTGCCACTCCTAGATGGGCCAGGTGTTTGTGTCGGCCACTTGTGTCGCTTAGCTTAGCCATCCAGCGACCTTCGTGCACCTTTTTTTTTCTTTGCATCATGTGCTGTTTGGGGACTATTTTTTTGAAGTGACATCCTGTCTGACACTGCAGTGCCACTCCTAGATGGGCCAGGTGTTTGTGTCGGCCACTTGGGTCGCTTAGCTTAGCCATCCAGCGACCTCGGTGCAAATTTTAGGACTAAAAATAATATTGTGAGGTGTGATGTGTTCAGAATAGACTGAAAATGAGTGGAAATTATGGTTATTGAGGTTAATAATACTATGGGATCAAAATGACCCCCAAATTCTATGATTTAAGCTGTTTTTGAGGGTTTTTTGTAAAAAAAACACCCGAATTCAAAACACACCCGAATCCGACCAAAAATTTTCAGGGAGGTTTTGCCAAAACGCGTCCGAATCCAAAACACGGCCGCGGAACCGAATCCAAAACCAAAACACAAAACCCGAAAAATTTCCGGTGCACATCACTAATCCACGGTAAATTTCTTAATCCTCTGTCTCCAATGTTTTTGTGATCTGAGATCAAAAGTTTCTCCGTTCCAGTCGATGTATGGAAAAAAAAAGAAAAAAACAGACAATGTGTAGAAATGTTTTCCGTCCGTTTACTTTTATGTGGCCCTCTGGACCCAGTAGAAGAAAATACAAATGCTCTGCAACTCTTACCCAGACTCACAATAGAGTACCCCACACTGTGTACGTAGCAGTTTCTTTATAGCAGACCCATATATGACCTTCACCAGAGAATCTAGAAGGAGAGATGCGTACTCTACTCACTTGTGAGGAGGGAAGTATCAAACCATAAAAGGTTTCTTTGGTCTTGTTGTGTTTTATGCACACTGATCTTTCTTTGCCCTCAGCCTCTTAATAGCCTTGCTCATCCCGTGATCCTCCGTTCCAGTGAATATGCAACAGGAAAGAACAGGACAATGTGTATAAATGACTTTTGTCCATTCGTTTATATATATATCCCCTTTGATCCCAAAGGAAGAGGGTGATGGTGATCTATAGTGCGTACCACGACTCACAATAGAGTACCCCGAGATGTGTACGTAACGGTTTCTTTACAGCAGGACCATCTGTGACCTCCACCAAGGGATATATAGGAAAAGATTGCGTACCTTACTCACATGTGAGAAAGGAGATGACAAGCAACAAAAGGTTTCTTTAGTCTTGTCATGTAGTAATCCCACTAATCACTCCGTATCCTCTACCTCCACTCTTTCAATCCAAACCAGAATTCTCAATTCTCAGTTCCAGTGAGCATGTAAAAAAGGTAATAGATAGTGTGTAGAAATGCCTTATAGTTTGTTTAATAGTATATAGCCCTCTGGACCAAAAAGGAAAACGAGCAGAGGTGGTTTATAAAGCGTACCCCGACTCACAGTGAAGTACCCCACAAAATGTGTGTAGCAGTTTCTTTATGATGGGACCACGTGTGACCTCCACCAAGAAATATATATAGGGAATGCGTACCCCACTCACTTCTAGGAAAGGGAATAACAGACCACAAAAGGTTTCTTTTTATCTTGTTAAATAGACAATGCGTACCCCACTCGCACAGTCAAATGGTGGTATCCCTCCTATCTGGGTTTCTTTAATCCGTGTTTTTATAGAAAATCCAGGAATGTAATATCCAATGATGAAAAAAATGCAATAGTTCTCCCAAGAATTTTAAATAAAATAGTATAGTCCAAAAGTCATGAAAAAGAGAGGTTTTTATATTTTAAAAAAGTTAATTACAATAACCCCATAGTTGGGGTGAATCACATAAAGAAAAACACACACATAGTATATACATCCATAAAAAAATTAAAAAGAGAAAAATTATTTATATAAAAAATCAGGTCCCACAAAGGAAAGATTAACCACTATTCACCACAGGAGGGGAAGTCCGGACCCCCAAACGGATGAACAATGGAACTATACCCCTTAGGTCCCCAATGTTGCAGAAAAGGCTTTGAGCCACAATGCCAGGATCAGTCAACGCGTTTCGGCTCTTTATTGGAGCCTTTGTCAGGACATACTGGCATTGTGAAATCCCAGCGTATTTAACTGGTAACTGACCAATCACATTCTACCCGGAAGTGACCTCATAATCACATAATAACATCCAACAATGTGGAATAATCACCCAAAACTCATAAGGCATACCAAAGTATACTTATTATTCACATTCCCATCGCTTGATAGCTGTTTTATTGCCAGAGAAGGATATTAGAACCAAACAAAAGTGTGTCCGCTCCCAGAAGTGAATGCGCAATGACCTCTCCAGTAATGCTTCCGCATTAAGAGACTGAATCCTCCGTATCCTCCTGACGAGAGGAAACACTCATCCGCCAAGATCCAACCTGAATGGCTGGATCCCAGCGCTTGGTGCAAGCGCGGTGGGGAACGGCTTTATGCGTTCCATTGCCGTATGTTTTGCGTGTCAGATGCTACTTCCGGCCATACCGGAAGTGCGTATCCGCTCCTAAACAATGGACTTGCCACCATGAACGTGCATTTCAACATCACGTCATAACTGGAAGACTCCCCCATGCGTTCCATGGGAGTGTGTTATGCGCTTCATCTACCGGAAAAGGCAACACAATTGTAATAATGTTACTTTGACAAGAGAAACATACACATGGACACAAACATATACAATCCTCCCCTTCAAGATCACCAACCTATTCAATACAAAAGGTCCAATGATATAAATAGCACTTTAAAAACTTATGTGTAAAATACACATATTCGTTTTATCGCCATTCCCCAAGGTGGTGCTGATGTATACAAATCCGGTAACCCTAGGCAACCACCATGGGAAATGGATCACAGATAAGATCACATCATTACAGAATATACATTATAGATTACATATGGTGCATATAAATACTTAAAAGAGCATTATGCACTTTTTAGTCGTACATGGCATGTTGTTTGTGTCAGGGGCTATCGTCACTCAAAGGCTGGGCGATTGATCGACAAATTATCGTACTCAAATTTTTTCCAAATTGTGGCTCCTAGAGTCCATATCTAGAATAGACTGAAAAATATATGTCAAAAGACATGCCTTATTATAAATGTATACAAACACTTACAGTTCCACCCAAAACAAATGATGTTCCTGATATGTTTTAGAGGAACCACTTCAACTCAAAGTCCTTATTAAGCCCTCCAGGGTGGAGGGTCTGGTATTGGTAAATGTAGTTCATTTCAGTCTTTGCTAATGTTTTGGAAATACTACCACCTCTTAAGTTACCCTTAATCTGCCGAATACCAATAAAGCTTTCTATATGGTTTAATTATACAAATTTTTAAAGGTCTTGAAGTCCTTCCAATATAAAATTTGTGGCACGAACATTGGATGGTATAAACCACGTTCTTAGAGTTACATGTAATAAAGTCTTTGATAGATACTTCCTTTTCATTAATACTGACTTTTTCAAATTTACTAATTCCCCTGTATGTGATGTTCTTGCACGCCTGGCAACTTCCACACCTGTGGAAGCCCTGTAATTTGATTCCCACTTCTTTGGAATTTAATCGGAAAGCACTTTTTACTAATTTAGTTTTCAAGTTCGGTGCCCTCCTATAGATGTGTACTGGTCTTTCAGGCAATAGAGTACCGATTACTGGGTCCTTTCTTAATACGTTCCAATGTTTTTTAACAATATTTTCTATTCTTTTATGACCATGTGTATATTCAGTAATAAAGGCCCACTGAAACTTACTATCAGTATTTTGTTGTTTCACCTTCGGTACCAACAATTGCCTCCTATCCGAATCATTCACGGTAGTAATGACTCCCTCTACACGATTCTTATCATATCCACACATTTTAAAATTATTACCCATTGTCTGTGCCTGTTCTATGAAAACCCTCTGTTCTGTACAATTACGTTTCAGACTTTTTATCTGACTATACAGGATAGAATTGATCCAGCTTTCATGATGACAGCTGTCTGTGGGGATATATGCACAGGAGTCGGTGGGTTTCGTGTAATTCATGGTATGAATTTTACCCTCCTTGACATACACAGTGATGCCTAGGAAATTGATACTACTCTCACTGGTCTCAAAAGTTAATTTGATGTTTTTTTTATTGGAATTTAAGAGGGCAAGGAACTGACCTAACAAATCTGCACCCCCATTCCACACGAAGAAAATGTCATCAATATATCGCATATAGGACACTAGGTTCGCTCCAAACGGATTATTATTCCATACGTTTTTGAGTTCCCACAAACCCATAAAAAGGTTTGTGTAGCTTGGAGCGAACCTAGTGCCCATCGCGGTACCCACTTTTTGGATGAAAAATTCATCTTTAAACATAAACACATTGTTGGTAAGAATGAAACGAATCCCATCCAGGAGGAAACTCTGAAGGTCCCTAGATATCTCGGACGAACTTAAAAAATATTTTGATGCTTCGATTCCTTGGTCGTGATCTATGATGGTATACAGGGAACTCACGTCGGCGGTAACCAATGTGAGTCCATCTGTCCAAGTGATGGTTTCTAAGTTAATCAAAAAATCTCTAGTATCCATCAAGTGTAACTTATTTCTCTTAACTAGAGGCTGCAAAAAGAAATCTATGAACTCTGACAAGTTCGCAGAAGCGGAGTCTACTCTGGAGTTAATTGGTCTCCCCGGGGGGTCGACCAAAGTCTTGTGGACTTTTGGTAAAAGATAAATGACAGGGACAGTCTGCCAGTTATGACGTGATGTTGAAACGCACGTGCATGGTGGCAAGTCCATCGTTTAGGAGCGGATACGCACTTCCGGTATGGCCGGAAGTAGCGTCTGACAGGCAAAACATACGGCGATGGAACGCATAAAGCCGTTCCCCACCGCGCTTGCACCAAGCGCTGAGATCCAGCCATGATACGGAGGATTCAGTCTCTTAATGCGGAAGCATTACTGGAGAGGTCATTGCGCATTCACTTCCGGGATCGGACACACTTTTGTTTGGTTCTAATATCCTTCTCTGGCATTAAAACAGCTATCAAGTGATGGGAATGTGAATAATAAGTATACTTTGGTATGCCTTATGAGTTTTGGGTGATTATTCCACATTGTTGGATGTTATTATGTGATTATGAGGTCACTTCTGGGTAGAATGTGATTGGTTAGTTACCAGTTAAATACACTGGGATTTCACAATGCCAGTATGTCTTGACAAAGGCTCCAATAAAAAGCCAAAATGCGTTGACTGATCCTGGCATTGTGACTCAAAGCCTTTTCTGCAACATCGGGGACCTAAGAGGTAGAGTTCCATTGTTCATCCGTTTGGGGGTCTGGACTTCCCCTCCTGTGGTGAATAGTGGTTAATCTTTCCTTTGTGGGACCTGATTTTTTTTTATATATACATTTTCTCTTTTTAATTTTTTTTATGGATGTATATACTATGTGTATGTTTTTCTTTATGTGATTCACCCCAACTATGGGGTTATTGTAATTAACTTTTTTTAAATATAAAAACCTCTTTTTCATGACTTTTGGACTATACTATTTTATTTAAAATTCTTGGGAGAACTATTGCATTTTTTTCATCATTGGATATTACATTCCTGGATTTTCTATAAAAACACGGATGAAAGAAACCCAGATAGGAGGGATACCACTGTGTGAGTGGGGTACGCATTCTGTTAACTTTTGTATGTATATGTTGTTGGGGGTGGTGACACCTTTTAGGAGGATTTATACGTTAGAGGAGCTTTGTTGTGCACATCTCTAAGATACCATTTCTTATTTTGAATTGCATGCTCTTGTCACCTCTGTGGTTATCTAGGAGTAGTGTTGCATAATTATGTTCACGTTTAGAAATGATTGAAAAACCACCTTTGAGAAGGTTTTCAATGATAATTTTGATTCAACAGTAGAATTGTCTGATGATGATTTGGAAAGTGTTATGTATAAACTGGAAGGTATTCTCCAAAAGGAGAATAGGATATGGTGGGAAGTGGTCACTATAGAGAAGTACCTCACGAACAAAATGATACCGAAAGGGTTGAAAATTGATAAAAAAAGCATCATTCTCAGATTCTAGTGAATAATTTAAGAATGAATGGGGTTAGATAATGAAAGACTGTTCATTTAAATTAATGGAGTTAATTATCAGGGAGAGGAAAAAGGACCTTAATAAACTTGAGGAGGAAATTGATATACAGAAATCGTTGATAGCACCATATTCAAGCTCCAGGGAGTTTAAAGAACTAGAGAGTCAAATAGAATTTAAAATTAAATGAACTGAGAAAATCCTTATTGAAAAGAAGTTAAGGAAATTTAACAGAGATAGACAGGTCATTAGCACTGAGGATAAAATAAGGATAAAAAGGATCCCAGTGGAGCTGATCAAATTAGCTCTATAAGAAATAGAGAAAAGTCACAATACCCTAACAAATATAGAAATTTACGTGATAACATTCAATATCAAGTCAGTAAAGGTGCAGTTTCAAATCAAGACTACACATATTGGAGGAACGCCCGGTTTAATGAGAGAAGAATGTTACAGACACCAAAAAGGGATAGACTAGACTGGAGAATGCAAGCTAAAAACACCGGTTCTAATCAGAGATACAGGGAACGTGAGAGGGATGATTTGGGACGGTTTGTGCAAAGGAACCACTATTCCCCCCTAAGGGAACTTAGGGAACAATCACCATCTTTTTTAGATCAGGGAGCCCGCCCTCGGAGGTACTGATAACACATAGGACCCGTGGGAAAAGGGGAGGACAAATTAAAGCCCGAGAAAAAAATAAGATCAGAAATAGGATGAAAAGAAAAGGAATTAAAAGAAACCACCATTAAAAAATCTTGCTGAACCTATACAGTCTAGACCACTAACGGTTCACATTTTCAATTTAAGTAATCATATCCTGACAAAGGAACAGACCACCCTGTTAGGAAAGGGCTTAAAATATGCCCCTACTAATTATGTAAAACCCTTCGATTTATTTTTAGATGTACAAAAATTTGTGCGCAAATTGACGGTAAAAAAATGCTTTATTGGACAAGGGACAACCAATGAGGAAAGTGTTGAACCATTAAATAACACACCTTTTCGTCCTAAATCCATTTTTTTCCCACAGCATACAAAGGGTCCGTTTCTTGAGACCTTTTCGGCTCTGATTTTGGAAGATTTTAATAAAATGGAAAAAAGTGGTAGGAATAAGACAGCCCCAAATCTGACCTTTAAAGAAAGGAAGGCGTTGAAGGAATTAAAATTTAATGAGAACCTTATTATCAAACCGGCAGACAAGGGGGGGTATTGTGGTCATGAAAACACTGCTGACTACGAATGAGAAATGTATAGACAACTTGGTGATCTGAACACTTATTGGAAATTGAGAGGGGACCCAATGAAACCAGTGGAGGAAAAATTAAAATTACTGGTTGAAAAATATCATAAGAAAGGAACAATTTCAGATAAAGAAGCAGCCTTTATTATAAATGACGACCAGAAAGTCCCTGTCATTTATCTTTTATCAAAAGTCCACAAGACTTTGGTTGACCCCCCGGGGACACCAATTATCTCCGGAGTAGACTCCGCTTCTGCGAACTTGTCAGAGTTCATAGATTTCTTTTTGCAGCCTCTAGTTAAGAGAAATAAGTCACACTTGATGGATACTAGAGATTTTTTGATTAACTTAGAAACCTTCACTTGGACAGAGGGACTCACGTTGGTTACCGCCGACGTGAGTTCCCTGTATACCATCATAGATCACGACCAAGGAATCAAAGCATCAAAATATTTTTTAAGTCAGTCCGAGATATCTAGGGACCTTCAGAGTTTCCTCCTGGATGGGATTCGTTTCATTCTTACCAACAATGTGTTTATGTTTAAAGATGAATTTTTCATCCAAAAAGTGAGTACCGCGATGGGCACCAGGTTCGCTCCAAGCTACGCAAACCTTTTTATGGGTTTGTGGGAACTTCATACCATGAATTACACGAAACCAACCGACTCCTGTGCATATATCCCCACAGACAGCTGTCATCATGAAAGCTGGATCAATTCTATCCCGGATAGTCAGATAAAATATCTGAAACGTAATTGTACAGATCAGAGGGTTTTGGTAGAACAGGCACAGCCAATGGGTAATATTTTTAAAATGTGTGGATACGATAAGAATCGTGTAGAGGGAGTCATTACTACAGTGAATGATTCGGATAGGAGGCAATTGTTTGTACCGAAGGTGAAACAACAAAATACTGATAGTAAGTTTCAGTGGGCTTTTATTACTGAATATACACATGGTCATAAAAGAATAGAAAATATTGTTAAAAAACATTGGAACGTATTAAGAAAGGACCCAGTAATCGGTACTCTATTGCCTGAAAGACTAGTACACATCTATAGGAGGGCACCGAACTTGAAAACTAAATTAGTAACGAGCGCTTTCCCATTAAATTCCAAAGAAGTGGGAGTCAAATCACAGGGCTTCCACAGGTGTGGAAGTTGCCAGGCGTGCAAGAACATCACATACAGGGGAATTAGTAAATTTGAAAAAGTCAGTATTAATGAAAAGGAAGTATCTATCAAAGACTTTATTACATGTAACTCTAAGAACGTGGTTTATACCATCCAATGTTCGTGCCACAAATTTTATATTGGAAGGACTTCAAGACCATTAAAAATTCGTGTAAGTGAGCATTTGAGGAACATTAAAAAGGGCCTCGAGACACATGCACTGTCATTACATTTTAAGGAGGCCCACGGGTGCTCATTAAACCATATAGAAAGCTTTATTGGTCTTCGGCAGGTTAAGGGTAACTTAAGAGGTGGTAGTATTTCCAAAACATTAGCAAAGACTGAAATGAACTACATTTACCAATACCAGACCCTCCACCCTGGAGGGCTTAATAAGGACTTTGAGTTGAAGTGGTTCCTCTAAAACATATCAGGAACATCATTTGTTTTGGGTGGAACTGTGTTTGTATAAATTTATAATAAGGCGTGTCTTTTGACATATATTTTTCAGTCTATTCTAGGTATGGACTCTAGGAGCCACAATTTGGAAAAATTTGAGTACGATAATTTGTCGATCAATCGCCCAGCCTTTGAGTGACGATAGCCCCTGGCACAAACAACATGCCATGTACGACTAAAAAGTGCACAATGCTCTTTTAAGTATTTATATGCACCATATGTAATCTATAATGTATATTGTGTAATGATGTGATCTTATCTATGATCCATTTCCCACGGTGGTTGCCTAGGGTTACCGGATTTGTATACATCAGCACCACCTTGGGGAATGGCGATAAAACGAATATGTGTATTTTACATATAAGTTTTTAAAGTGCTATTTTATACCATTGGACCTTTTGTATTGAATAGGTTGATGATCTTGAAGGGGAGGATTGTATATGTTTGTGTCCATGTGTATGTTTCTCTTGTCAAAGTAACATTATTACAATTGTGTTGCCTTTTCCGGTAGATGAAGCGCATAACACACTCCCATGGAACGCATGGGGGAGTCTGCCAGTTATGACGTGATGTTGAAACGCACGTGCATGGTGGCAAGTCCATCGTTAAGGAGCGGATACGCACTTCCGGTATGGCCGGAAGTAGCGTCTGACACGCAAAACATATGGCGATGGAACGCATAAAGCCGTTCCCCACCGCGTTTGCACCAAGCGCTGAGATCCAGCCATTAATTATATATTTCTTGGTGGAGGTCACACGTGGTCCCATCATAAAGAAACTGCTACACACATTTTGTGGGGTACTCCACTGTGAGTCGGGGTACGCTTTATAACCCACCTCTGCTCGCTTTCCTTTTTGGTCCAGAGGGCTATATACTATTAAACAAACTATAAGGCATTTCTACACACTATCTATTACCTTTTTTTACATGCTCACTGGAACTGAGAATTGAGAATTCTGGTTTGGATTGAAAGAGTGGAGGTAGAGGATACGGAGTGATTAGTGGGATTACTACATGACAAGACTAAAGAAACCTTTTGTTGCTTGTCATCTCCTTTCTCACATGTGAGTAAGGTAAGCAATCTTTTCCTATATATCCCTTGGTGGAGGTCACAGATGGTCCTGCTGTAAAGAAACCGTTACGTACACATCTCGGGGTACTCTATTGTGAGTCGTGGTACGCACTATAGATCACCATCACCCTCTTCCTTTTGGATCAAAGGAGCTATATATAAACGAATGGACAAAAGTCATTTCTACACATTGTCCTGTTCTTTCCTGTTGCATATTCACTGGAACCGAGGATCACGGGCTGAACAAGGCTATTAAGAGACTGAGGGCAAAGAAAGATCAGTGTGCATACAACACAACAAGACGAAAAGAAACCGTTTATGGTTTGATACTTCCCTCCTCACAAGTAAGTAGGGTACGCATCTCTCCTTCTAGATTCTCTGGTGAAGGTCATATATGGGTCTGCTATAAAGAAACTGCTACGTACACAGTGTAGGGTACTCTATTGTGAGTCTGGGTACGAGTTGCAGAACACTTGTATTTTCTTCTACTGGGTCCAGAGGGCCACATAAAAGTAAACGGACGTAAAACATTTCTACACATTGTCTGTTTTTTTATTTTTTTTCCATACAACGAGTGGATCGGAGAAATTTTGATCTCAGATCACAAAAACATTGGAGACAGAGGATTAGGAAATTCATCGTGGATACACAAGGAATGTGTACTTTGTAATCTATTTTTTGTTAGTACGCGCTCATACGAGTATCTTCTCCTGTTAACTTTTGTACATTTTTGGGCTGTGTGCATGGCCACGTCTGGCAGGTTCGGCCATGCCCCCCCAGTACCTGGGCCCGCTGGAGCTCTTGACAGCCCTGACAGCAATCAGGTAATTTGTCATTGCAAAGACCTCAATGTCTGCAAGAATATTTAGTAATGTGACTGGCATCTCTAGTTTATCCATTCTATACCCATTTTTTTCCAACCCCTGTATATATACATGCACAAATATAAGAATGAACTCTACTTATATAATTTGTTTGTATGCTGGCACTTCATAAAGGATAATAATAGCAGCCCCAATAGCCATACATAAAAAAAATGGGAAAACACAAGGGTTTTCCAGGTGCAGTTATTTGCTCTCTCTGCCTTGCTCCCAGCTAAGAACCGGACCTTTAGTTTTATATACATTATACTTAAATTATTAGTGTTTTTGAATATGGGATTATATGAGGATTAAATATACTTTCATGGATACCAAAACACACTATAGAGGTAAATAGAATGCTCTCTGTATTGTATAGAGGGGATGCGGTCAGGGGCATCACGATGGTCAGAATCCTAATGGTAAGTACTAGGGTTAGGGTTGGAGTTAGGGTTAGGCACTAGAGGTAGGTTTAGGCTGCAGGAAGGGGGTTAGATTTAGGCTGCAGGAGGGGGGTTAGGGTTAGCCTGCAGGAGGGGTGGGGCAGGGGTGGCGTTATAATACTTACCAGGATCAGTCTGTTCTGAACATCAGGATGCCGCTTTCTGCATTTTGTCTGCCGGGATTTCAATACCATTCCATATAGAGGTGTGGTATATGTGGAGCCTTCTAGTGGCAGCCTGATTTTTATAACACAGAGGAAATCATATTTTCAAAGGGCTTACATTTATACCATCTACAGATTATAAGAATATGGTGTATTATAATAGAGCAGGGAAATTATTGAGGTAGATGTGGCTAAAATTATTTTAGCATTTAGATAAACTCTTCATTCTTTTTTAATGCAAAAAAATAAAACAGAGGTAACTGGAAAGACACCAGGAATTGTGCCATCGTGTCCCCACCCCCTGCTGTGAAATGCTGTGAATTGCAGCTGGGGTATGGGCAAAAATAACAATTTGCTGAGAATTGCATCATCAAGCTCCCAGACCACCCACTCTATAAGGAAACTGAGTGGAATACAGGTAAGGTTGTTCTTACAGGCAAACACAATCAATGGTTTCTAACCATTGACAGCAATCTACTGTATCGATGGTTTCACCATTTATGGCATACATCTGACCATTGTATCTCTATCACCGATGTGCAGCATTGTACCTCCCCATCAATTCTTTGACTATCTACCAAGTACCATCAATGGTTGCTAACTAGAGATGTGCGGCAGGCACTTTTCGTGTTTCGGTTCTGGATCCCGCTCGTGTTTTGGATCTGGATTGGTTTTGCCAAAACCAACCTTTTTGTGTTTTTGGTTTTGGATCTGGATGATTTTTGGAAAATAAACATAAAAACAGCTAAAATCACATAATTTAGGGGTAATTTTGATCCTACGGTATTATTAACCTCAATAACATTCATTTCCACTCATTTCCAGTCTATTCTGAACACTGAACACCTCACAATATTGTTTTTAGCCAAAAGGTTGCACTGAGTTGGCTGTATGACTAAGCTAAGCGACACAAGTGTGTGGCACAATCACCTGGCCTATCTAGGAGTGGCACTGCAGTGTCAGACAGGATGGCAGATTTAAAAAATAGGCCCCAAACAGCACATCATGCAAAGAAGAAAAAGAGGTGCATGGAGGTTGCTGTATGATTAAGCTAAGCGACACAAACACCTGGCCCATCTAGGATTGGCACTGCAGTGTCAGACAGGATGGCACTATTCAAAAACTAGGCCCCACATAGCACATCATGCAAAAGAGAAAAAAAGGTGCAATGGGATAGCTGTATGACTTAGCTAAGCGACACAAGTGTGCGGCACAAACACCTGGCCCATCTAGGAGTGGCACTGCAGAGGCAGACAGGATGGCACTTAAAAAAACTAGTCCCCAAACAGCACATGATGCAAAGAAAAAATTAGGTGCACCAAGATCGCTGTTCTGACTAAGCTAAGCGACACAAGTGTGCTGAAAAAACACCTGGCCCATCTAGAAGTGGCACTGCAGTGGCAGACAGGATGGCAGATTGAAAAAATAGCCCACAAACAGCCCATTATGGAAAGATGAAAAAGTGGTGCACCAAGGTTGCTATATGACTAACCTAAGTGACACAAGTGTGCGGTACAAACAACATGGGATGTGCTGGAATTTGCCGAGATGTAATACAAGCACAATATTGGTGGCACAGGAGAGCGTACCCCTAAACCACACACACACAGCAAAGCCTGTAAAATAATTTGGATAACAATAACCCTTTTATTTGGAGCTATTATAATAATATGCAACGCAGGTGAGCGTACCCCTACACCACACAGGGCAAACCCTGTAAAAATTATTTGGATAATAATATAAGTAATGTATACGTAATATATATAACCCTTTTATTTGGAGTAAATAATATACAGCACAAGACACCACCACTGGACTGATGCAGCACAAGACAGCACCACTGGACTGGACTTATACGGCAGTACCCCTGGACTTATACGGCAATACCCCTGGACTTGTACGGCAGTATCAGACAGGATGTCACTTTAAAAAAACTAGTCCCCAAACAGCACATGATGCAAAGAACAAAAAGAGGTGCAAGATGGAATTGTCCTTGGGCCCTCCCACCCACCCTAATGTTGTATAAACAGGACATGCACACTTTAACAAACCAATCATTTCAGCGACAGGGTCTACCACACGACTGTGGCTGAATAGAGTGGTTTGTTTGGGCCCCCACTAAAAAAGAAGCAACCAGTCTCTCCTTGCACAAACTGGCTCTACAGAGGCAAGATGTCCTCATCCTCCGATTCCTCACCCCTTTCAGTGTGTACATCCTCCTCCTCACAGAGTAGTAATTCGTCCCCACTGGAATCCACCATCACAGGTTCCTGAGTACTTTCTGGAGGCAAATGCTGGTCAAGGTCTTCCTGGAGGAATTTATAATTCATTTTGATGAACATCATCTTCTCCACATTTTGTCGAAGTAACCTCCTACGCCGATCGCTGACTTGGTTACCCGCTGCACTAAACACTCTTTCGGAGTCCACACTGGAGGGGGGAGGGGCAACTTAGGTAAAATAAAGCCAGATTGTGCAAGGGCATCAAGTTGCCTCTCTTTCCTGCCAGTATACATACGGACTGTCTGACATGCCTACTTGCATGCTGTCACTCATATAATCCTCCACCATTCTTTCAATGGTGACAGAATCATATGCAGTGACAGTAGACATGTCAGTAATCGTTGGCAGGTCCTTCAGTCCGGACCAGATGTCAGTACTCGCTCCTGACTGTCCTGCATCACTGCCAGTGGGTGGGCTAGGAAATCTTATCCTTTTCCTCACAGCCCCAGTTGCTGGAGAAAATGAAGGAGGAGCTGTTGACGGGTCACGTTTCGCTTGAGTTGACAATTTTCTCACCAGCAGGTCTTTGAACCTCTGCACACTTGTGTCTGCCGGAAAGAGAGATACAACATAGGCTTTAAACCTAGGATCGAGCACGGTGGCCAAAATGTAGTGCTCTGATTTCAATAGATTGACCACCCTTGAATCCTGGCAAAGCGAATGAAGGGCTCCATCCACAAGTCCCACATACTTTGTGGAATCGCTCCATCTTAGCTCCTCCTTCAATTTCTTCAGCTGCTTCTGCAAAAGCCTGATGAGAGGAATGACTTGACTTTGGCTGGCAGTGTCTGAACTGACTTCACGTGTGGCAAGTTTGAAGGGTTAGGGAATCTTGCACAAGACAGAAATCATTCTCCAATGTGATTGAGTCAGGTGCATTCCCCCTCCTTTGCCTATATCGTAGGTGGATGTATAGGTTTAAATGGCCTTTTGCTGCTCCTCCATCCTCTGAAGCATATAGAGTGTTGAATTCCACCTCGTTACCACCTCTTGCTTCAGGTGATGATAGGGCTGGTTCAGGAGTGTTTGCTGGAGCTCCAGTCTTCGGCATGCAGTGGCTGAATGTTGAAAGTGGCCCGCAATTTTTCGGGCCACCGTCAGCATGTCCTGCACGCCAGTGTCCTTTTTCAAAAATTTTTGCATCACCAAATTAATTGTATGTGCAAAACATGGGACATGCTGGAATTTGCCCAGATGTAATGCACGTACAATATTGGTGGTGTTGTCCGATATCACAAATCCCCAGGAGAGTCTAAATAGGGTAAGCCATTGTGCGATGATGTCTCTCAGTTTCCGTAAGAGGTTTTCAGTGGTGTGCCTCTTACGGAAAGCTGTGATACATAGCGTAACATAGCGTAACCTGCCTAGGAACGAGATGTCTTTTGAGAGATGCTGCTACTGGTGCCGCTGCTGTTGTTGCTGCGGGAGGCAATACATCTGCCCAGTGGGATGTCACAGTCATATAGTCATGAGTCTGCCCTGTTCCACTTGTCCACATGTCCGTGGTTAAGTGGACAGTGGGTACAACTGCATTTTTTTAGGACACTGAGGACACTTTTTCTGATGTCTCTGTACATTGTTGGTATCGCCTGCCTAGTGAAGTGGAACCTAGATGGGATTCGGTACTGGGGACACACTACCTCCATCAATTCTCTAAGTCCCACTGAACTAATGGCAGATACTGGATGCACGTCTAACACCAACATAGCTGTCAAGGCCTCAGTTATCCGCTTTGCAACAAGATGACTGCTGTCATATTTCATCTTCCTCGCAAAGGACTGTTGGACAGTCATTTGCTTACTTGAAGTAGTACAAGTGGTTATCCGACTTCCCCTCTGGGATGACGATCGACTCCCAGCAGCAGCAGCAGCAGCAGTAGGCGTACCACTCAAGGATCTGCCGGAAGAATTCCAGTTAAGAGAGGACTTCTCAGTCTTGCCAGTGACATAGCCTGCAAGACTACTGACGTTCCTGACTGAGGAGGAAGTTGACGTTGAGGGAGTTGATGGTGTGGCTTGCAGGAGCTTGGGTACAAGAGGAAGAAGGGATTTAGGTGTCAGTGGACTGCTTACGCTCTTACCCAAAGTTTCTGAACTTGACAATGACTTCTGATGAATGCGCAGTAGGTGATGTGCTTTTGCCAGCTTAACTCTCATAATTTTTCTAGCGGGAGGATGAGGGTTTCCATCGTCAGGTGAAGCTGAACCACTAGTCATCAACATAGGACAGGGCTTTAGCAGTCCCTTGCCACTCCTTGTCGTAAATGGCATATTGGCAAGTTTACGTTTCTCCTCAGACCATTTAAATTTATTTTTTGGGTCTTTTTACTGAACTTTGGCTTTTTGGATTTTACATGCCCTCTACTATCACATTGGGCATCGGCCTTGGCAGACGACGTTGATGGCATTTTTCATTGTCTATGTCATGACTAGTGGCAGCAGCTTCGGCACTAGGAGGAAGTGGTTCTTGATCTTTCCCTATTTTATCCTCCAAATTTTTGTTCTTCATTATTTTTCTGGAGTTATATAACACAATATGCGGCACAGGAGAGCGTACCCCTACACCACACAGGGCAAACCCTGTAAAAATTATTTGGATTAAATATTAATAACCTCTTTATTTGGAGAAAATAATATACAGCACAGGACAGTACCACTGGACTTATACGGCAGTACCACTGGACATATACGGCAATATCACTGGATTTTTATGGCAGTACCATTGGACTTATGCGGCAGTACCACTGGACTGGATTTATACGGCAGTACCACTGGACTTATACGGCAGTACCACTCGACTGGATTTATACGGCAGTACCACTGGACATATACGCCAATAACATTGGACTGGATTTATTTTATACGGCAGTACCACTGGACTGTACTTATACGGCAGCACCACTGTACTTATACGGCAGCACCACTGGACTTATACGGCAGCACCACTGGACTTATACGGCAGCACCACTGGACTTATATGGCAGCACCACTGGACTTATATGGCAGTACCACTGGACTTATACGGCAGTACCACTGGACTTATACGGCAGTACCACTGGACTTATACGGCAGTACCACTGGACTTATACGGCAGTACCACTGGACTTATACGGCAGTACCACTGGCCTTATACGGCAGTACCACTAGACTGGATTTATACAGCAGTACCACTTGACATATATGGCAGTATCACTGGACTTATACGGCAGTACCACTGGACTGTACTTATACGGCAGCACCACTGTACTTATACGGCAGCACCACTGTACTTATACGGCAGCACCACTGTACTTATACGGCAGTTCCACTGGAATTATATGGCAGTTCCACTGGACTTATACGGCAGTATCACTGGAATTATATGGCAGTGCCACTGGATTTATACGGCAGTACCACTGGATTTATACGGCAGTACCACTGGACTGTATTTATACAGCAGTATCACTGGACTGGATTTATACAGCAGTATCACTGGAATTATATGGCAGTACCACTTGACATATATGGCAGTATCACTGGACTGGATTTATATGGCAGTACCACTGGACTTATATGGCAGTACCACTGGACTTATACGGCAGTATCACTGGAATTATATGGCAGTACCACTGGACTTATACAGCAGTATCACTGGAATTATATGGCAGTACCAATTGACTTATATGGCAGTAGTACTAGCCTGGATTTATTCGGCAGTACCACTGGACTTATAGGGCAGTACCAATAGAGTATAACAAGCGCTCAGTCCCGTTCCAACATAAATGTCCAAATAAAACCTTTTAAGGAAGTATCTTTAAGAATTGATGGACCACTTGTGCATTCTGTGTCAACTTCTGTTCATCACTCCATAAGATTCCTTACAATGGGGAATATACCTCAAAAAAAGACCAAATGAAGATGGCATAGTGTAGTATATCTAGAATGAAATAATTACACCAACGTGGATGCAGAAGGATTGTTGTGATAAAGGGTCTGCGTACCGAAACTCACACTATAAAGAGGTGATTCACTCCCAAAAAGGTATCGTTAGCCACCAATCGTCAGTAGTGTAGATAGTCCAACCGTGCACACATCTTCACAAAACGATCCCCATAATGGGACGTACCATACTCACATAACACATGGCAGTTGAACTCTCATAGGCTCTAACCTTGAAAAAGACTTTTAAAAAAATAGTCAAAACATGTTGGTTCAGGAGCACTACTGAATTCTTCTCTTCACATCCGGGATCAGACATTTGGGCATCCCCTGTCGGGCATATACACGGCCGTTTTTGCCATTCAGGTATACCCTTGTTCCATCATATGTCGTCTATCCCATGGTTGTTTTTATATATATTTTTTCTGTAATAAATGTTTAAGTACTTTTAAAGTTCCTTTTTTGGTTCTTTTTTTGTGGTGTGCAACCCTTTGGGAGAGTAAGTGCTAACATCACTACCTCCAACAAGCGGCACACGGTTGGAGGACAAAATAAAGAAACCGCTATGAGAGTTCAACTGCCATGTGTTATGTGAGTACGGTACGTTCCATGGGTGTGGCTCATTAGATCGACAGTGTCTAGATCGACAATATTTAGGTCGACCACAATAGGTCGACAGTCACAAGATTACCATTCCAATCGTAGTCCACGTGGATCTATAAGTATGAAAAAGTAAAGAAAGGATTTTTTTTAAACTCATGTCGACCTTTTGACCTGTCGACCTAGAACATGTCGACCTTCTGACCCTGTCGACCTAGTGACTGTCGACCTATAGTGGTGATGAACAGAAGTTGACACATTCTGCACAAGTGGTCTATCGATTCTTAAAGATAGGTCCTGAAAAGGTTTTATTTGGACATTTATGTTGGAACGGGACTGAGCGCTTGTTATACTCTATTTTTTTCATTGTGTTTGTATTTCCAGGGATTTGGTGGTCCCTTCATGTGTATATAGCTGCATAAGCCTTTTATTTTTGCGCCTTGGGACAGTTCATTATTTGTATTTCCATGATAGGGCAGTACCGCTGGACTGGATTTATACGGCAGTATCACTGGACTTATATGGCAATACCACTGGACATATTAACGGCAGTATCACTGGACTGGATTTATATGGCAGTATCACTGGACTTATACGGCAGTACCTCTGGACTGGACTTATACGGCAGTACCACTGGACTTATACGGCAGTACCACTGGACTTATACGGCAGTACCACTGGACTTATACGGCAGTACCACTGGACTTATATGGCAGTACCACTGGACTGGATTTATACGGCAGTATCACTGGACTGGATTTATACGGCAGTATCACTGGACTTATACGGCAGTACCACTGGACATATGCAGAAGTATCACTGGATTTATACGGCAGTACCCCAAGACTTATAAGGCAGTACCCCTTAACTTATACAGCTGCACCTCTGTACTGGACTTATACGGCAGTACCCCAAGACTTATACAGCAGCACAGGGACACCACCACTGTACTGATGCATGACAACACAGCACCACTGCAATGGACAGAACTTATACAGCAGCAGTGGACATATGGCAGCAGAGGAAACCACCACTGTGACTGGACTGATGCAGCACAAGACACTACCACCGTACTGATGCAGGACAACACAGCACCACAGCAATGGACTGGACTTATACAGCAGCAGTGGACATATGGCAGCAGAGGACACCACCACTGTGACTGGACTGATGCAGCACAAGACACTACCACCGTACTGATGCAGGACAACACAGCACCACAGCAATGGACTGGATTTATACAGCAGCACTGGAAATATGGCAGCACAAGACACTACCACTGAACTGATGCAGCACAAGACACTACCACTGGACTGATGCAGGACAACACATCGCCACTGGACTGGACTTATACAGCTACACTGGACATATGGCAGCAGAGGACACCACCACTGTGACTGGACTGATGCAGCATAAGACACTACACTGGACTGATCAGCACAAGACAGCACTGGAATCGCTACCCCACTTTCCCACACAGACACTGAGTGAGGATGGAAACACGTCCTCTCACTACACTCTCCAATGCCGGAAGTGAAAATGGCGGCGACACACGGCTCCTTATATGGAATTTGACAGAGGGATGATAATGTTTTGTCTCATTCTGGTTTCTGAGTCTGGCGGAAAAACCCAAGCCGGGTTTGGATCCGGGCTCGGGTAGTGAAGACCGGTAGGGTTCGGTTCTCAGCGAACCGAACCCACTCATCTCTATTGCTAACCATCGTCATTGGCCAACCCTACATCCGAGAGGCTGACCCAGTCCACTCTTCCAAAGTGCAGGAGAACTCTACGAAATTTGGCAGTCTCTGGGACAATCAGTGTTCTCAGTAAAGTGCTAGGTAGTATGGTAGTGCTGTATAAAGATATGAAAATAAATGAATGAGAAAATGCCACAATTAAATTTGGAAAATTTGTAATGTTACTTTCTTTAGTTACTTAAGACATAAACCAGGCCCCAATTTTATGGTGAAAATTTGCCAGTAGGACACACTTTCAGGAGACATTTTTCAGGAGACACCCATATTTCTTGCACAGATTATAAGTCCACAAGATGCCATGCATTTGCATAGATGAGCAATAGAAAGATCAGCAAAATATAAAACATGTAATTTATATTACGAAATTTAAACCAAGGTCATCTTAAATGCTAAAGTAACGTTATGTTTCAAATGAATGGTATTCTCAGATTATTCATAATAGAAAATGTAAGATTCACTGCTGCTCATACATGCATAGCAACCTACACCCTCAGGAGAGAACCAGATGTCTCCTCCAAAGAGATTAATCTCCTCACAGATAAGCCTCTCAAGCATGAAGAAATATACTTTGGACTCAATTGTCTGTTGGGAAGCTGGCAGATCAGGCAACCATAGTATGCCGTATCGGACACTGCTCAGCATTGGCCATGCCAGATGCAGTGCGACTGTTTAAGGTAGGAAAAAATCACATCAGACGTGACCTTATTAAATGAAATCTAGTCCACATTTAGAGTGTCACATTTTGGATGAAGCAGCTAAATCATAGCAATTACATTCAATAAGTCTTCTTTGGCTTTTGTGCTTTTTATGAAAAACAACCATCCATGTGGAAACGAACTTACATTTTCACAGTCCATATTCTTGTCATACTTCTATAGTAGGCTGTAGTAGAGATGAGTGAAACAATTCAGTTTATTGTAGAGGATGTTGACTGTTTTGAAGACCCTGAATCAACGTAATCAAGAAAGTTAAATTGATTAAAAAAAAAGTACTATATATATATATATATATATATATATATATATATATATATATATACAGTATATATAGCCTGAAGGTAACTTTAGCCAATATTTTTAATAACTTTGCGCATTAAACAAACTTAGTGTACATTCACACAATTCATTTATGTTTCATATACACCTTATACACACAGCCTGAAGGTCATTTAATACAATATTTTTAATAACTTTGTGTATTAAACAAAGTTGGTTTATATTGCGCCATCAGAAAACAAAGGTTTCACTATCTCACTCAAAAAATTCCGTATTTCGGAATATTCCGTATTTTGGAATATTTGGATATGGGATACTCAACCTGTATATATAAACCCAGAAATAAAAGTATTGCAAATCAATTAAAGGAGACCTGGCTCTCTACCAGTGCACAGCAACGGCCCTACATGGATGTCTCATCAAGCCCTCCCTACAGATCTCCCTGATAGCCCCCTAGATAGCTGTCTCATTGAGTCCTTCCTGCATATCTACCACTCAGCCCCTTGCAGCACACATCAACTCCCCCAGCTCATACTAACACCCTCACAGCTCACTCACTGCCCCCCAACATCATTCACTGTCCACCTCACAGCACTCACTGACCCCCTCACAGCGCTCACAGTTCCTTTCACTGTCCACCTCACATCACTCCCCCATTCACTGTCCACCTCACAGCACCTCCAGCCCCTTTTATGTCCCCCTCACATCACTCCCTTTGACCAAGGGTCTGCTAGCACCATGATAAAGAAATTTTGGAGTGGCCCCCACACATTGGTTCCTACAGGAAAAATAAACAAAAACATTGCCCCCCCCACAGGAAAATAACACATATATTGGCCCTCAGAGGAAAACAAACACATTGCTCCCCACAGGGATAATAAATCACACAATTGCCCCGCCACAAAAGATATATATAAAAAGCCCAATACATTGGCCCCCAAAGGAAAAAAATAAACACAATTGGTCTATAGGGGAAAAAAATGCAAACACATTGGCTAGAACACATAAACACACACACACACACACACACACACACACACACACACACACACACACACACACACACACACACACACACACACACACACACGAATCTGTGGTGCATATCTGGAAGGGGACAGGGTAAAAAAATTTGCAGGGCAGATATGGTGGGTGGTGCAGGGAAGAGTCTGTGGTGCAGAAGTGGTGGATCACAGAGTTACAGAGTCTGTGGGCAGATGTGGGTAACAGGGTAAAGCATGTGGGGCAGATGTGGTGGGTGGTGGTGAGAGAGTCTGCAGGTCAGATGTGGTGGGTGACAGGGTAGAGTCTGTGGGGCACATGCAGTGGGTGATGGTGAGAGAGTCTGCAGGTCAGATGTGGTGGGTGACAGGGTAGAGTCTGCAGGGCAGATGTGGTGGGTGATGGTGAGAGAGCCTGCAGGGTAACTGTGGTGGGTGACAGGGTAGAGTCTAAAGGGCAGATGTGGTGGGTGACAGGGTAGAGACTGTTGGGCAGATGTGGTGGGTGAAAGGGAGAGTCTGTGAGGTGGGACTGGTCATAGCATCCTTCCCCCCTCCAGCCCCTTTAATGATCACCTCTCACAGCATCACCACCTCCTTCAATGTATTCCCCCACCTTCAAAAACGGCATCACACAGTATTGTCCACCCCTTTCACTAATCACCTCACGTCACCCCTCTCCCGCCAGCAAATGTACCTTCTTTAGTTTTCGGAAGTCTAATAGTGACAGTTGTCTCACTTGCAGTGGTGCGGCCGTGCAGCAGCATGTCCAAACATGACACATGCGCACTTGAGAGAGAAGAGCTCAAGGAGGTGGAGCTACCTGTGCCAAAATTGCACCTTCCCGGCCACAGGTCCCCACTTTCATCTGATAAATACCAGTTATCTCCTCATTGATGCTTCTGCCCTGAAGCCACGGGTACATTGTGTATCTCTGTGAGACTTCTGTCACCAGGTATCCAAGTATAACTATGATCTTCAGAAGGACAACCAATCGCTGTTTACAAGTTAGCGCAGCACCTCTGGGGTGTCAGTGGCTGAGCCTGACAAGTTGCAGTATTGGGTGCCAGGCGGCGTAGAGTCTTGGCCGAAGCAATGTGTGATATGATTTTAATGTAAAACAAAATGACATAAAGCTATCATAACACATCTATAAGGTGTAGGGTGGGAAAGACATAATGAGGTGCTTCATATGTAGCAAATCTGATTCAGATGTTCAGATAAACTTCTTGGTGGATAATTTTATACAGAGACTATCCAAGGTTCTTTCTGAATGTAATCAACATGTTGGCTAAGAGACACCTTTTGTATGATACACCTATTGTATATACTGGCCAAGTCTGCCCCTCAGTCCTCTATTTGGAAGAGATATCTTCGTGGACAGCTTTCGTAACCCTTCTTCACTTTAACTTCACTTTAACTTATTGCTTATAAGCAACATTCAAATATATATATTTCTACAAAGTGCAAACTTTTCAAATTAAAAAATCTGAAATATACTATTGATATGTGGAAGTAAATCTAATTTTTGTTTTATTTATTTATTTATTCATTTATTAAGTGATTAAGGGACAGATTTATCAAGCCTTGGAGAGTGATAAAGTAACAACCAATCAGCTCCTAACGTTAATTTTTCAAACACAGCCTGTAACATGGCAGTTAGGAGCTGATTGGTTGGTACTTTATCACCGTGCAATTTATCACTCTCCAAGGTGTGGTGTAAGATGGGTCCTTAAACTGAGTACACACTTGAATGATGGATTGCCCCTACCCCCCCCCCCCCCCCCATGCCCATCTAACGACTAGTAAGGTTCATGCACAAACGATTTTGTTGATACACACTTACCAATCGTCTGGCAGGCAGACCCATTTGATTATGCCTGCACATGTGTGACGTCACTTTTAATGGATTCTGCAGTCTATATATTGTTCGGTTGGTCGCCTTTACACTGCCTAATAATGCTTCAAGGCCGATCTGATATGCATGTGAACGAAAATATTCACAGAGATCTTGGATGTACATATGAGATAATGGTCTAGCCGATGTATTGTTCGTTGGCTGTATGAACTAAATATCGGCAAATGTGTATCCAGTATAAGAAAGTACAGTAGGTAGCCAAAGTTATCTGGATAGTGGGATTGCATCCTTGCTGCAACTTATTATCTGCTAAAAAAATTCTGTCATTACAAGTTTGTTATTTTTTATGGGGCTGATTCAGAGGTGGAAGCAAAGCAAAAACAGCAAGTACTGTAACTTCATGTCTGAACCATTGTACATTATTATTTTGCATGTAGGGTAAATACTGGCTGCTTTTATATGTACTGTACAGTAACCCACTACACTGCAATTTAGATAACAGTTTGGACACGCCCCTCTCACATCTATCTCTCTCTCTGCACATGTTACATCTGCCACACCTGCAGTGCAACATCTTTTTCCCCATGTGCAAAGTTACTTATAGAATCGGAAACATAGAATTTGATGGCAGATAAAGACCACTATGACTATCTAGTCTGCCCTAAACACACTTACACACTAAGGTTAATTTTTGTTGAGAGACAATTGAACAACCAGTATATTTTGGATTGTGGGAGGAAACCCACGCATGCACAGGGAGAATATACAAACTCCACACAACTAGGAAAAATGGTGGGAATCGAACCCATGACCTCAGTGCTGTGTGTCAGTAATGCTAAAAATTATAGCATCCGTACTGCTCCTTACTTGTTCTTTTTTGTTTTGTTCCCATCTCAGAATCAACCCATCTGTTACTTAAACGACCTCTGACTCCAGTTTGGAAAACATGTAAATATATATGTGTGTAAATCGAATTTAATATGTATACAGTATTTATGTATGTATGTGTGTATTAGAGATGTGTGCCGGCCCATTTTTGCTGGATTTGGATTTGGCTCTGATTCGTCATCCGGCTTTGGATTTGCCAAACCGACATGACTGGTTTTGGATTTGCATTTTTTCCCCTCAAAATTAACCAAAAAAAGCTAAAATCACATAATTTGGGCCTTTGTTTGTTCCTAGAGCATTATTAACCTCAATAACATTAATCTCCAGTCATTTCCATTCAATTTTGACCACCTCATAGCTCACAATATTATTTTCACCAATATTGGCCAAAGGCTGCAGTGAGCTGGCGGGTTACTAAGCGACAGAGCGGCGGCACAAGCTCACAAGAGTTTAGAGCACATCCAGGGCTGTTTCTAGCCAATTCGGCTACCAGTGCGAACTCAAACAAAAATATGCTCCTCCCCATAGTCAGAGAAAGGGGTGTGGTCTTGCAGAAGTGGGCAGAAAAATACTACCTTAACCATATTATGTCCCAAACAGTAATGCCACTAGTACCATATTATACCCCACACTGTAATGCCCCTTGCACCATATTTAGCCCCACACAGTAATGCCCCTTACACCAAAGTATGCCCCTTGTTATGCCCCACACAGTAATTCCCCTTGCACCAAAGTATGCCCCACGAAGTAATGCCCCTTGTTATGTCCCACACAGAAATGCCCCTTGCACCATGCCTCACTTAGCAGTAATCACAATGCCCCTTAAAATGGACCCTGTACCTGGTCCTGGTCGTTATCAGGGGTTGTTTCATACTGCTGCTAGCCAGGCCTGTTCCCTCTGCTGCTGCCGCCACCGCCACCACTGCCACATTCCTTGCACTTCTGTGCCATTGCCTGTCTCCTCTCTCTCGCCTCAGTCTAAATGTCCCTCCCAAAATGGCCACTGCCAACACTAGTATCCATCAAAACTGTCTTCTCTCAGACGGTGGCCATTTTGGGATGGGCGTTTTCACAGTATTCTATGCATCCAGCCAGACCACATAGAATACTGCACACAGTAGCCTCAGGGTGCCTAGGTACACAATTTGAGAACCACTGCTCCTCTGCTCTATACCTTAATTGTCTGTGGATTTTATATTTTGTTTTCATGTATTACACATCTCCCAGAAAAACTACAAATAAGAAGGTACAGTGAATGTATGCAATCCCTTGTGTATTACACATATAGATAAAGAGTTTACACTCTGAGAACATAACTCTTTGCTTTTTTTTTTTTAGTGCACAATCTGGATGTAATTATAAGTGGAAAACCATGTATAATAATCCCCTTGTACCATGGATCCTCAGGGGATGTTGTTCATCCAAGGGCATGTCGATTCATTATACTGGTGGTCCAACGTGAGAAAGGCATCTTTCATGCACCATTCATTTCTGATGTATAATGATCTTAATGGCGTTCATATTGACATTTTATTTTAGTTGCTACAAGGCAGCAAACAATTGCAGTCTGTCAGGTTCCTGAGTAAAGACTTCAGGGACCAGCAGTTGGAGTAGCAAGAAGTTAATGATTAGTGAACTTTTGAAATAGGGTGTTATGTTACCAATTCCTAAATGCTGTTAATACTACTCGCTGACTGTTCTCACAGTGTGCCTGGCTGACTGACTGAACACATCTCTTCTGTTGTTAAAGTCTACTGAATTATATTGGGAACATAGGAAAATTGTGTTTAATCAAATATCAGACATTTACTGCAGAAGTCTTAAGGAAGTTTATTTTTTAAATTAACGAAACACCCGTAATATTGCATGATTTAGATTTACTTTTGGTGGAAAATGTATTTTAATTTATCATACTATTTAAATATTTAGAATTTGGAAATGTTTATGTAAACTTGTATTTTAGGTTACTTTGTTAAAAAGAGAAATAAATATATTTTTTAAACTATATAATCATTTATTAGAAGTTTTGACAATTATATGCAGTTAACACACTGCATATAAGGTGTAGACATAAAGGAGAAAGAAGAGTGGATTTGGATTTGGGGCAGTACGGATGGTGTAATGGTTAGCATTATTGCCTCATAGCACTGAGGTCATGGGTTCGATTCCCACCATGGCCCTAACTGTGTGGAGTTTGTATATTCTCTCCATACTTGTGTGGTTTTCCTCCGGGTACCCTGGTTTCCTCATTTCCTCCCACAATCCAAAAATATACTGGTAGGTTATGTAAATGCATGCTGTGCATCATGGGAGATGATGTCATGCCGAGGTGACACACTTCCTGTTTGTCTCCTGTTACTTCCACTTGGTGTCTGGCTCATGCTGAGTAAAGACCTGTATTCACTGATACTACAAGTGTCGTCCTGATTTTGTTGTTACACATCTACATGGTGTCAGAAATGGGATGCCATGGCTCAGGAGAATAGATCCGCTGATATTTGATGAAAACGTGGCTGACAACTGGCTGAGGTTTAAAAGGGAATGGCACATATACTTCATAGCAGGCCTTTCAGACAAATCAAAAAAAGTCCAGGCATACATGCACCTGAACCTCGCAGGCACCGATGCTGTGGACAAATCAGATGCTTTTGTATACGCTGATGGAGAAGACAGAGAGGATCCTGACATCCTAATTGCAAACCTTGAAGAGATCTGCATGCCAGTAAAGAATGTAATTATGGACAGGCATGTTTTCAACAGCACAAACAAAAAGGGTGATGACACTATACAGTCCTACGTCTCCATGCTAAAGCTGCTGGCAAAGAAGTGCAATTTTGGTATCCTCACAGAGGAGCTCATCCATGACAGAATCGTATGCGGCATACGCAGCGACAAGGTACGTGCACAGCTGCTGCGGGAGAAGGGCCTCCCATTAGAAACTGCCATAACTATCTGTATGTTAAATGAGCAGTCTGAAAAGGGCACAAGGGAACTAAGAAAGGATGCTGAGGTATGTGTCATGGCGGACATTCTGCGCCAATTCTCCCCGTGTGGGAACTGTGCGGCACAGCACCCTCCTGACAAACAAAGCTGCCCTGCATATGATAAACGATGTAATGCATGTGGCAAATGGAATCATTTTGCAAGGTGCTGCTGCTCCAAAGATCAAACTTCCATAAAGCGACAGTCTGAGTCGCGCTATAGCCGCTCACCCCGGTGAATTAACCAGGTTGAAATGGAGTCAGGGTGTGAATCGGTTCGCATAACAGTCTGATAGTGTAGACCAGTTGGATGAAAAGGGCAGAATATTTATCAAACTGAGAACAAAGCATCCAAACAATGTGGCCATAGTCAGAATAGACTTAGGAGCGAAGTGCAATGTCATATCCTACAAACAACTACGTGAAATAGATCCAACTGCATAGATAAACCCACGAGACAAGATCAACTTGGTAGCTTATGGTGGCCAGATCATCACTACACTGGGTACCATAAAGCTAAAGTTTACCCGTGCTGATTTGCTATTCCACATTGAGGATCAAAAGGTTAAATCATTGCTAGGCCTCCCTGACAGTATGAAGCTAGACCTTCTCACATTGGGGCCTGAGGTACATGCAATATAGATGACCGTCCCGGAGATAAAAGACTTTCAGGATTTATTTGATTGCAGTACACTTGGCAAGCTTCCTGATGTGTACCATATGAGGCTGGATGACTCCATTGTACCTACTGTCTGTGTCCCTTGGAGGGTTCCCATCACAATGAAAGACAAAATCATCAAAGAGAAGCACAGAATGACTCAATTGGGTGTCATTGCCGCCATAAAGGAAGCGACACAGTGAGAGTCCGCCATGGTGGCCGCATCAAAAAAGGATGGAACTATACATCTTTGTATTGATCCAGTACACTTGAACAAAGCACTGCTGCGTCCATATCACCCTCTCCGCACCATCGAGCAAGTGATTGCTGACATGCCAGGTGCCACAGTTTTCAGTACCCTGGATGCAAAGTGCGGATTCTGGCAAATTCCTTTGGACAGAGCTTCGTCCCTGCTCACCGCTTTCATGACCCCGATAGGTGGTAGGTCTTCCTTCGCATGCCTTATGGAATCACAATGGGCAGTGAGGTCTTCCAGCGTTGCATGGAGCCACTGTTTGCAGGCTATCCCTGTGAAATCATCATTGATGACATCCTGTTGTGGGGCCGCACAAAGGAAGAACACGACCAGCGACTGCACCAGGTACTTGAACGGGCCCGTGCTTTTAACCTCAAGCTCAACCCAGACAAATGCAAGTTTAGAGTTACAGAAGTGGCGTATGTGGGCCACATGCTCTCTAGTCAAGGCGTCAAACCGAATCCGAATAAAATCACTGCCATTCAGCAAATGCCGCTTCTGGCTGACCAACAGGTACTGCAGCGCTTCCTGGGGATGACCAACTACCTGTCTAAATTTGTTCCGAAATACAGTGAAACCACTGCACCTTTGCGGCAGCTACTCCACCAGGACTCAGAATGGTGCTGGCTGGACGCATACACGGCTACTGTTGATTGATTGAAGACCATGCTGACAAATCCACCGGTCCTGCAATACTTCAACGTGCATGATCTGGTAGTCCTCTCTGCCGACGCTTCACAGAGTGGTCTAGGGGACATGTGCCTCCAACACCGCAGACTGGTGGCTTTTGCTTCCAGGACTCTCACTGACACTGAAACCAGGTATGCACAAATTGAGAAAGAACTGTTGGCACTGGAGTTCACCTGCAACCATTTCCATGACTTCATCTATGGCCATCCTGTCACAGTGGAAACCGACCATCAGCCTCTCATCACCTTACTGAAGATGCCCATCCACTCTGCTTCTTCCCGTATTCAGGGCATGATGCTCAAGCTGCAGCGGTATAACCTTGATGTCGTATATAAGCGAGGCGAAGGAAATGTACGTTGCTGATGCTCTGTCTCGAGCCTTCCTTTCGACTACTGACATGAACACTGCTGAGGATGACTATGAGGTCATGGCTGTGGAGGTGCTCCCTACCAAACGGCTTGAAGAGCTGCATGCTGCTACACTTGCGGATGATCTTTGCCAGCATCTCTCTGCTGTAATTCTCAATGGCTGGCCATCCTCTTCCAAGGAACTGCTGCACTGCCTTCGCTTCTTCTACTGTATGAGAGATGAGCTCACCGTGTCTGATGGTGTCATCCTGCGGGGTCATCGCTTCATGATTCCGGCTGCCCTTCAGACTTTCTGCAACCAACAGATGCACCAGGGTCATCCCGGCCTGGAGGCTGCCAAGCATCGGGCCCGTGAAACCATGTTGTGGCCCTCCATGTATGGTGACATTGACCGTGCTGTCTCATTTTGTGCACCCTGCAATGCCTTGCGTCCACACCTGCCACGGGAGCCAATGCTGCTCCATGACATTCCTTATCTTCCGTGGTCCATTCTTGCGGCTGATCTAATCGAATGGAGGGGGAAGGAGTACCTGGTACTAGTTGACTGCTATTCAGGATGGTTCGAGATAAACTACTTGCCCAGCACCACAAGTCAAATGGTCAATGCAAAGCTGAAGAGACACTTTACAGCACATGGCACCCCACAGCAGCTGATCACTGATAATGCCATGCAATTCAAGAGTAGAGAGATCAAGGACTTTACGAATACATGGGACTTCCAGCATATCACTAGTAGTAGTCCACACTACCCACAGTCAAATGGATTGGCAGAGCGTGCAGTCCGCTCTGCAAAGCACCTAATGGAGAAGTGTGCACGAGATGGATCGGACATATACTTGGCACTGCTAAACTTGAGAAACACGCCCCGAAATGGACTTCCATCCCCTGCACAATGCGTATTAGCACTGCGCCCCCGCACAGGCATCCCAATGGCAAAGCAGCTCCTGTAACCCAGAGTAGAGCCACAGGTACAGGAGAACATCAGCAAGCGCAGAATGGCTGCCAAAGCTTCTTATGACAGATCAGCACCCCGTCTGCCACCACTGTCTCCAGGCCAGCCTGTCCACATGCAAACCGAGCACGGATTTGACAGAATGGCAGTGGTTCAGCATCCTGCAGGTCGTCCAAATAGCTACAGACAGACAAGAGTGGTAATGACAAAAACTAACCATTATGGACAGTTATGGAACAAACACAGCTCAGAGGGGAGAGACTAGTGTGCACTTGAGCTTCCTGGGCTGTGGTGTTTCTCAGTTGCGCTTGTGAGACCATTTATCTGCAGAGAGTTGCTCCCACCTGCATTGGTTTGTTCTTTGGAAGTGACCAGCAGGGGCTATAGTTTGCAGGACTCACAGATCGCTACAAGCAGATCCATATTGACAGCCAATCATAACTGGAAGGACCAGAGGACTTGGGGCATTACACAGTAGAGGCCATAAAAACCATGGATGCTAGGAGACAGGATTGAGCTGCAGTGGGTGATCAGAAAATCAACCAGCAGACACTTGATAGTCAAGAATAAGCCTGGTAAGTAAGCAGCAGTCAAAAACGACTAAGTAAGAACACCTGAAGTCTGTACCAAGTTGTTTTTTCAAATCAAGTGATTCGAGAGTTACCAGGCATGGTCCAAACATGCAGCCACACATCTGGACCAGAGCTGGGATGGATTAAACGGTCAGTATCTCCCTAGGCATATTATTGGCCACCCCCAATCACGTCATTGCCCCCTTTATTTCGAGTGCCAGTTCAGATGCATCAAGACCACCAAAGCAGCCCCAGGCTCACGCTACTAGCAACTCCTGGAACACAATTTGCTGCCCATTGTCCCACCCCCATAATTTGCTAAAAAAAATAAATAAACGTAAAGTCGTAATGACGAAGCCTGGTGTGTCGCCCCCCAGCAAGTGGTGCCCCTAGGCACGTGCCTCAAGTGCCTAGTGGGGAATTCGCTACTGGACAGGAGAGTGAAGAGAGTTTCCTTTTTCACTTCTTTTTCTTCTTTTCGACTACGGTAATTACAGATGAATACATAAATGAAACAAAGTTCATTTAACATTTAATGCATTTAACATAAATTAAAGAAAAAGCAAGTTATTATTAAGTATGTGTGCTTTCTATATCTATGGGGAAATTGAATGTATGTAGGCTCTGTATGGAATGAATAAACATCAATGAGTTGCATTCATCGGTGACAATGAAGAATGAACTCTTTGTAAATGTAATTGAAAAAAAACCCTACAAAACATAAATAATAAATGCACTAAAACACGCCTGAAACTGTTTGAAATTGAATGACAATGAAACAAATACCATACAAAATAAGACATATTTTGACCCCAGGAATCTATTTAGTGGTAAATTGGACTTATGAGCAGAATCCAATTTTCAAACGTAATTGCTCATTTAATAAATGCAGGAACATTTTCCAGTAAACACTGTTTTAAAAATAAAGCTAAAGGTGTTCCATAAATTTTTAGTTATAATCATACATATGCATGCTGAGAGCAACAATGTTGTTGTAGTCAATACATCTATGATGCTAATGCCTCTATGGGTTACTGAGTAATTATATAGGAAAAAATTGTGCAACAGAAATTGCAGACGGAACATATTTCTATGTAGTGGATGAGAGTCAGCCGAATACAGCCTAGTATGCAGGCGGTTGCCCCGTCATCTCCTCATCTCTCTGTTGATAATCTCTCCCTCTCTGCTCTCCCGCAAGTCTGCTTCCTGGTGGTGACCGTTGACTACTCTCTTTCCTTTACCCCTGACATTCAAAATATCTCTCACTTCTACTCTTCCACCTCTGCAGCATCTGTAGGATAAAAACCTTAGTGTTTCCTGATGCCGCACAGTCTTTTATCTATGCACACATCATTTCCTGCCTTGCTATGGTAACATCCTCCTTTCATGCCTTTCCCCTCTTAAGTCCATATTGAATGCTGCTTGTCACCTCCGTTTCCTTCATCACTGCTCAGCGTTGTCCCCATCCCCTACAACCTACTTCATTAGATCCCTACCCTCCTTAGAGTCCACTTCAAACTCCTTACCTTGCATATAAACCCTTAATATCTTCTCCCTCTCCTGCATCTTCAACCTCTTCTCTGTCCATCCTCTTCCACACCTTTCATTCTTCCAGATTGCCACCTCCCCTCCCACCCAGTTATCTCTGACATCCTACCAACCTCACAGGTGCTAAATCCTACCAGTTTTCTCAGCTTCAAACGTGCACTCAAGACACAACTTTTCATTAAAGCCTACCATACCTTCTCCTAAATCTCCTTCTAGATCTTCTCCTATCTCATTTCCCTTGACCTGCTTCTCAAGTTTACCCTCCAACTGTTCACCTCTCCTGTTAGTATGTAAGCTCTTATGAGCAGGGCCCTCTATCATGTTATTCCACCCATAGCACACTTTCTGTCACCAGTGTTCTGTGTCTTTGGTCTCCAAGTCCATTCAGCAGCTCAGCTTACCTTGTGAACAGTGCCATCGGGTTCCAGACTGCCTCCTCTCCCTGTTACTTACATTGCTTGCCCTACAAGAGGGCGAGTTGCCCTATACCTTTACCCCATGATCTCATTCTACCTAGTCTGTCATTTTATTGCTGTATGTTTTTCATAGATATGTCAATTTAGACTATATTGTACTTGTATTTTATGTTATACGCTATGTTGTGTTATCCTTGTACAATGCAGCAAAAACTTTGTGATACATTAAACATAAAAACAATAATTGCTACAGTACTGCTGCACTGAATTATATTCTTATCCATATTTGCTGTTGTTCAACAAGTTCAGTATAAACAGCTCGAATGTGCCAAATAGCCCTAACTCTCAAACACAATGTCCTCCATTTAAAAAAAAAATGACTTTAAAAAGAATTGTGGTTACAGAAATGCTTTTGTTTCACTGGCAGTGCAATTTCCGAGGATAAAACATCACTAGCTTTCTAGTGATTTATTATAATACTTTTGTGTAAAAAGTGTTTAAACCTCTTTGCTTTGTTCCTAGCTTGCATTCTGACATTATCTGCAGGTTTTGGCTAAGATCTGCTGACTAAGTGGAAGGCGCCAATGTGTTTCTGATCTCAGGGGGATGTTCAGGATGGATCGCATAAGCGATCGCCTGCAGTGATCCTGCGATTTCATTGCAGTTTTGCGAATACCTCTGCCTGATTGACAGGCAAAGCATTTGGGAGAGGGATGGGGGCGGGGGGATCCATTTTCTGGGAGTGGCGAGGCCAAGCACTTTGTTGCGAGACGCAGTTTCCTTGGCCTCTTAAGCCACCCTACGACGGCCAGCCTGAGTATGCTGAGCCGAGGATTGCGATGTTTGATCCTAGGCTGCGACTTGCTTTTGCATTTCTGTGTTTGCAAAGTAATCCATGCTGAATGAGGGCCTTATTGCATTGTGTGATTGCATATTTTGCATTTTGTAGGTCATTACTACTTACTGTAGTGATTATACTTTAATGATAAACCGTTATTTGCATATATCCTGCTTTGGTGTTTGCACTATAATATTGTACTTGTGGGGGTTATCCTGTGTATATTCAAATGTACTGAATATCCTCTCTGGAATTCCTAACCCCATACTCTCAGTGAACTACAGGCAAATGCTTGGTGGCCAGTTTTGTTTCATAAATCATCAAAATTGAGGCAGGGTCAGTATTATTTAACACTGAGTATCATTATACTGGACCCGGCTGTTGACTTTGTAAAACAATTCTGAAAGAAAAAGAAAAAGAAAACACGTTAAGGGTATTGTCCCATTTATATAAAACCAGCAGAAGAAGCTAGACTGTGGGGTATCTTTACTAAGTGGTGGTTTGCCTTTAAACCCCAACTGCTGAAAAAAGAGTTTCCAGACTATAGAATACAATAGAACATTGAAGCACCATCAATGTTATTAACATTAAAAATATATACAGTAGAAACTCTGGATTTACTAATACCCCTTTCAGATCGCCACCTATGAACACGACTTATTGGCACATAAGTGCGCAAAACCCATGTTCAGGTGCGGCTGAAAGGTGCAAGGGTTGAAATACAGTGTTGAGTGACTCAGTATTTCAACCCTGGTCGCGAGCAGGGTTGAAAACGTGTTCAACCCGGCCCACTGTGCTGTGTGAACTGTGAACGGGAGCCGGCTTGATGCGACCCGTTTCTCGTTCACTGTGTGTGTACGGGTGGCGCTTGGAGCTATGCCAGGTTGCAGACAGCAGCAACGGGGGGCCTGAGGCGGGTCGCACACTGGGAGATCCCGTGTCAGGCTCCCATGTGCGACCCGCCTCAGGCGGTCTGAAAGGGGTATAAGTTGCAACTTTAGAAGGGTTGGGTATGCGTTACCGCCGCTGGGGATCCCGGCGGTCAGCATACAGACCGCGGGATCCCGGCAGCGGAATACCAGCATGGGGGGGCGAGCGCAACAAGCCCCTTGCAGGCCTGCTGTGCTCAACACGCTGCAGGCTCGTGGACACCCACAAGTGTGAATAGTCCCTGCTAGTCAGCATGCCGACTGTCGGGATTTAGAGGGTGCGGGATGTAGCCGTCGGTAATGTGACCGGCAGTCTCCTGACTGCCGGTCACATAACTACATCCCCTTTAGAAACCACAGCGAACCTGCTACCAAATCCACCCAAAAAAATAACCTGCCTCGGGCAGGCGTGTTTGTAGGAAGCGCTGCACAAATCTCTTGGATTTGTGACGGCTCTTGTAAAATAAATAAATACCTAAATAAATAAAACTACGAAAAAGCTCAAAATTGAATGAAAAATATGGGGGTTATGAAATAAGGCCCCCGCAATTGATAACCAGCCATAGGATTTAAAGCCTAGGCTGGTAGTGAAAACATTGGAAGGACAAAGTCCCCCTGATGTTTCACTGACCAGCCAGGGATGGTGAAACCATATACCTGCAGCGTGGGAGTACCCCACCATCATACACCAGCCATTGTTCAAATTTTATGACTGACAGGGTATGCCGGCAATTGGAGAACAATAGGTGCTGGCAAGTGCCAGTGCTCACTGGCATTAAAATAAAAACAGGATTCACACACCAAAATACAAAATGTTCTTTACTAAAATAAAACACCATTACACCCCTCATGTACTTATCAGTAACTTAATAATTTGGAATAGGTCCTTTCCGGTCCATGAAGGCATATAGGAGTACTTTGCAAAACATGAAAATCAATGCAAAAACGCAAATAAGATGTAGTTCACAGACACTCTCATAGGAATAAATGGAGCAGCTCTGATTGGCCAGACCTGATTCAGTGGCCATGCTCTGACCAATCAGAGTGCATACTGTATATTCATTCGATATGTGTTGTTCGCTCGCTAGTAACATTTTGCTGTGCTGCGGTCAGATAGTCGCCACCTATGGGGGAATGTATTTTCGCTTTGCAAGTGTGCGAACGCTTTTGCAGCCGACGGCACAAAAAAGTTTTTTGCAGTTCCTGAGTAGCTCTGGACTTACTCAGCCGCTGCGATCACTTCAGTCTTTTTGGTCCCGGAATTGACATCAGACACCCGCCCTGCAAATGCTTGGACACGCCTGCATTCTTCCAAACACTCCCAGAAAACAGTCAGTTGACACCCATAAACGCCCTCTTTCTGTCAATCACCTTGCGATCAGCTGTGCAAATGGATTCTTTGTTAAATCCATCGCCCAGCACCGATCCTCTTTGTACCCGTACGACGCGCCTGCGCATTGCGGTGTATACGCATGTGCAGTTTTGCCGAGTTTTAACCTGATCGCAGCACTGCAAAAAGTTGCTAGCGAACGATCAACTCGGAATGACCCCCATGGTCTCCTCATAATAATAAATGTAATTATATATAAAGTATATATATTGTTCTTGTTTTCAGTGAATTGTATGTTCTGTTTTGTAATAAATACAATACAGATTCCTTTCAAGACCCCCAAAGAAAGCCAGGTGATCTGTGCTTTAATTACTCAGAAAGCATTTGTCATTTCAGATGTGAGGAATAAAGTTATGCTTGTAAAACCATCATGGGTAATTCATTCTACTATACTGTTTGTGTTCCTCATTAAAATGATATGTAGCTGTGTTCTACTGAGAAGTTGGCACTTTATGAGATTCTGGTATAGGACAAAAAAAACATGTACTAGTGACTTTCTTTTCCAGCCTACAAGATCTTTTTATGTGAGCGTTACATTTGCCTTATAAAAATATGCCAATGTGCAGATGGCACAATAAACCTTCTGCATTCACAATGAAGGGAGATAGTTATAGGGAACAATCTGAGCATGCACAAGTAGGGTTGTGACACCTTATTTTATAGAGGTATTCAAAAGGAAATACGGAAATATTTGTAACACTTTCTTAGCATTTATAAATGCACTTAAGATTACCTTTAAACTGTGTGCTTCTGCTATAGCATGACTTTAGCTACTTCTTAAGGAAGAGGAAGCCATTTTGGGGGGTAAAACCTATAAACTTGCTGTGAACTTGATTTAACTCCCAGCCAATAGATGACTGAATCCATTTTCATGAATATATGCTTATTCCATAAAATACAATAAAAATGTGGAAAAAAAGAGGAAAGAAAGATTCTTTGTTGGGGCACGCTTAATACAGTAATGAAACAGATTAAAAAATTAAATTTGAATCAATTATGGTTACACACAGAAATTTACAAGGATAAAGTTACTAAGTAAAAATTAGGGGTGAGCATCTCCAAAGGACCCTCTAAGGGGTTAGCGTGTAGTCTATAATGATCTAAAGATTTATTTTGAGTTGTTCAGAATGTAATATAGCTGAACAAAGTAAGGTGAAAATATTAGGTTATGATAATGCTGCACTTTAATTTGGATATCAATATCGGTTTCTTAATCATGCTCATAGATAAGTACAAAATGGATGATTCCTCAACAAACTGTGCTCAACCCCTTGCTGTAACTATGTGCCTGAATAATATTTATTCATATAATAAATATATTGGAAAGTGTAAAATGCTCGCCACTTGCCATTAATGTAATATACTGTAGAGATTGCACAATGGGAATATAAAAGAAAAAAATATAAAGATGCTACCCTTGTAGATCTTATATGAATGTTCATGGGATCCTTGGGTACCTGGGGATGAAATAATGCAAAACTGTGACCCCTAAATACGGGGGGTTTCAAACTTAGAAGTCTTATTCCTTTATACTTTAAAAGTTGATCATGCAGGTGGGATAAAGCTGGGAATAAAGTCTTTAAACACACCAGACTGCGGCGTCCCGCTAGTCTGTGCTGGGTTTCGTGCGCACTAAATTTCTTATATCTGCTGAGTTTAGTCTTGGATAGAAAGTGAAGGGCTTCGGACTGGTGCGCTACCTTCGGCCCCAGATCCCAGTGGTAGGTCTTTGTGTGGACAAACTCTGTGGGGTGGTCAGCTTCAGGAGCGGTCCTGTCTTGGGGGCGAGGTGCTCACAGCCGCGGCTCTCAGAGCGGCTGGCTGCGCCTCTCGTCCTCCTACGGAGACTTGCCTCTCTCTCTTCCTCCACCGTCCACCGTGTCCTGTCACCGGCTTCTTTCTCCTCCTGTTGTCTGGTAACCGCTCACTTCCGCATTCCGGGTCACGTTACTGGGTCGTTGTTGAAATTTTGTACCGCACTGTTCTGCCTTACAGAAATGACTTGTCCTGGTTCCAATATTGTTGTGTAAACTGTTCCAACGCGTTTCGACCTATATTGGTTTTCCTCTGGGAGTTCTTTGGGTGTCTGGATTGCATAGTTTTAAGTGTGTTATTGAGGCGGGACGTTTTCAATTTGTCATTTAATCCAAACTTCTGATTGGATTCTCGGGTTGTCAGTCAAAGCTTACAGAGAAGCCAATTGGATGGTTATCCTGTACTTTCAAAAGTGTCCAGTTTTGTGTTAGAGCTTATTTGAAACATAGTATCAGATAGAATTACATGATATTCAGATAGATATTATAAGTACTCATAGTAGCGCAGTAACTTGCACCCTTGATGTTAATCAGTGGGTTTTAGGTTGAATGCTGTTTCTGAGCTAGTCTAATGACCCACAGTTTCTAGGGATAGTAAAATTCCTTGTATTTCTAATTGAGTTACCCCTATTACACTGCATAAATAATGTGATATCATGGAATAAATGCCCGTCCATGGTCATATTAATTTGACTATAGAATAAAATATAGATAATCACTCCTGGTAGTAAACAAAGACTTAAGGCTGTATTCAATACCTGTCGATCTTTTCCGATGGAAAGGCTCCGACAGGTCAGTATTCAATGCCGGGCCAAACCCGACAGGTTTGGCCTGGTACTGACAATGGCAATCTGACTTTATTTAAAGTCGGATTGACATTGTCGGAAACGGGGCTAAAACCTGTTGGGTTTGACTGCGCTTCCGACAATACACGCGGATCGTAGTCTGAAGTCGCAGATCCGCGTGCATTCTGACAGCTTTCCAGCAAATTGGGAATTCCCGACTTGTCGGAAAAAAATGGCCCCCTAATGAATACATCGGAACCCCTTCCGACCTAAACCTGTCGGAAACTGCCATCTTGTCAGAAAGATGGCAGCTTCCGACAATTATTGAATACACCCCTTGTTCTGTTAAGAGCAGAGCTAGATTAACGGCGGGGCGGAAGGGGCGGTCATCCCGGGGTTTCCACACACTGTCCTCACAACTGCAAAAAAACATAGGAGTAGGCGTACAGCATTTACCTGTCTCCTCTCCATCCTCCTCGGCAGCTGAGACGTTCCATTACAGCTGCGGCCGCCGAGGAGCTTCACTCACTGCAGTGTGAAGTCTTGCGAGATTTGACATTTTCTTGTGAGACTTCACACTGCTGTGAGTGAAGCTCCTCGGCGGCCGCAGCAGTAAAGGAACAGCTCAGCTGCTGAAGAGGACAGAGAGGAGACAGGTAAATGCTGTACTCCTACTCCCATGTTTTTTTTGGGTGTAGTACTGGTGACCGGTGGTCTCCTGACCGCCGGTCAGCTTACCGACGCCGGGATCCTGGCAGCATACCGACGGCGGGGAGGGGCAAGTGCAGCAAGCCCCTTGCAGGCTCGCTGCGCTCGCCACGCTGTGGG
The DNA here is from genome assembly GCF_028390025.1 of Pseudophryne corroboree. Lineage (NCBI taxonomy): Eukaryota > Metazoa > Chordata > Amphibia > Anura > Myobatrachidae > Pseudophryne > Pseudophryne corroboree. The sequence continues at coordinate 740,055,204 of NC_086448.1, read as the reverse complement.
CTCGGTGGCGACCTGAGGTCGCCACGGGTTCTATTCCCACTCTATGGGTGTCGTGGACACCCACGAGTGGAAATAGTCCCTGTTGGTCGGCATGCCGACCATCGGGATAGTGAGCCGTCGGGCTCGTGGAGGAGGTCATGTGACTGCCAGTCAGCTGACCGGCGGTCACATGAATACCACCCGTTTTTTTGCAGTTGTGAGGACAGTGTGTGGGGGGCCCCACAAATTTGTTGCCCAGGGGCCCCCACAGACCTTAATCCGGCCCTGGTTAAGAGAAATGGCTTGATTGTCTGCATGGGGGGACGGGATAGACCTATACCTATTGATGGAATAGTAGGTAATAAGTCTGTGGTCCGTAAATGGAAAAAGTAAGGTAAAAATGTGCAGGGCTACCTTCTAGTGAAAAGGATAGAGTAAATGCTCAGGTTGAGGGTTTCTCCACTACTTCTGCTTTCTGTGTCAAAATGATATAATTACTGCACCTGGTATTCCTAGGTGGTCTTCAATCCAGGCCTTTCACTGCTTAGCTTCCAAGATCAGATGAGATTGGGTGTAGCCAGTGAAGTATGGCAGTACTGATTATAATGGCACAGATGAGAGAGTGTGGTTAACAATGGTGAGCAACAGGGTGTACTTCTGCTTTCCAGGTATTGTGTGCTCAAAATACCTGTTACATTTACATTGCAGGGATTACTAACTGGCATCCTGGATGAGAGAGTACACGGAAGCGGAGAGTAGTATAAATGCCAGAGAAGGGTGGGTATAGGAATGGGTTAAAACAATGTTGCTTCTGCTGTCAGTAGTCCTATGTGATTGTGTGAATGATCATATAGAGGACAAATGATGAGACAGCTCAGATATGGATTCTCAGTGAAAGTAAGAGTGTACAAATTCTAAATGCCCAAATGCAGGTTAGAGCTTGTGTGCAGTGGGTGGGGTCCTATGATACATCGGGATCCCAAACATGTGTAGGAGACACTGAGTATTATTGTATGTTGCCAATTGCCATCATATCATAGCAAAAGCATGATAATGTGTTCATGCAAGTAGGTTTAAAAAGGTCTAATATAATAAATTATTCTGGTGCCCAAGTGGGCAGACAAATCAGACAGGAAAACCAAGAAAACATGTGTTTTAAATTCAAGCAAAAGGTATGCAGCATTCATTGGACGGTATAACGATATGCTGGTAATGTATAAGGTGTTCATGCGTTCAATTCTCAATTTAAGCAGAAAATACATAACAAACATTTAGTAGCATAGAAATATGCAGGCAATGAATAAAGGGGGTAATTCAGAGTTGATTGCAGCAGCAAATTTGTTAGCAGTTGGGCAAAACCATGTGCACTGCAGGGGGGGGGGGGCATATATAACATTTGCAGAAAGAGTTAGATTTGGGTGGGTTATTTTGTTTCTGTGCAGGGTAAATACTACCTGCTTTATTTTTACACCGCAATTTAGGTTTCAGTTTGAACACACCCCACCCAAATCTAACTCTCTCTGCACATTTTATATCTGCCCCCCCCCTCCCCCCTGCAGTGCACATGGTTTTGCCCAACTGCTAACAAATTTGCTGTTGCGATCAACTCTGAATTAGGCCCAAAGTCTTTGTTGTAACAAGTCTGATTTTGTAGCTAATACAGGACCCCAAATGGGCAGGTAGGGCCAGACAGGTAAATCAAGAAAACATGTATTAATCAAATCAAGTAGAAATTGCATATCACTCCAGCCAGCCACCAATCAGCATGCTGACATCCATTCACTGTCTGGCTGCAGGCTGGAAGGCAGGTATAGAATGCTGCTTCACCGCATTGATGGTGTGATTACCACCTGCCCCTGCTCAGGAGCCCCAGAAATTGTGGTGCCCTGGGCAGCTGCCCGGTGTTACCTATACGTTATGATGGCACTGGTCACTGGAGGGGTGCAAGTGGCACATATCTATGAGAACTAGAGATGTGCACCGGAAATTTTTCGGGTTTTGGTTTTGGATTCGGTTCCGCGGCCGTGTTTTGGATTCGGACGCGTTTTGCCAAAACCTCCCTGAAATTTTTTTGTCGGATTCGGGTTTTTTTACAAAAAACCCTCAAAAACAGCTTAAATCATAGAATTTGGGGGTCATTTTGATCCCATAGTATTATTAACCTCAATAACCATAATTTACACTCATTTTCAGTCTATTCTGAACACCTCACAATATTATTTTTAGTCCTAAAATTTGCACCGAGGTCGCTGGATGGCTAAGCTAAGCGACACAAGTGGCCGACACAAACACCTGGCCCATCTAGGAGTGGCACTGCAGTGTCAGGCAGGATGGCACTTCAAAAAAATAGTCCCCAAACAGCACATGATGCAAAGAAAAAAAGAGGCGCACCAAGGTCGCTGTGTGACTAAGCTAAGCGACGCAAGTGGCCGACACAAACACCTGCCCCATCTAGGAGTGGCACTGCAGTGTCAGACAGGATGGCACTTCAAAAAAATAGTCCCCAAACAGCACATGATGCATAGAAAAAAAGAGGCGCAATGAGGTAGCTGTGTGACTAAGCTAAGCGACCCAAGTGGCCGACACAAACACCTGGCCCATCTAGGAGTGGCACTGCAGTGTCAGACAGGATGGCACTTCAAAAAAATTGTCCCCAAACAGCACACGATGCAGAGAAAAAAAGAGGCGCAATGAGGTAGTTGTGTGACTAAGCTAAGCGACCCAAGTGGCCGACACAAACACCTGGCCCATCTAGGAGTGGCACTGCAGTGTCAGACAGGATGGCACTTCAAAAAAATAGTCCCCAAACAGCACATGATGCAGAGAAAAAAAGAGGCGCAATGAGGTAGCTGTGTGACTAAGCTAAGCGACCCAAGTGGCCGACACAAACACCTGGCCCATCTAGGAGTGGCACTGCAGTTTTCTAGTGAGAGGATGAGTGCTTCCATCCTCATGTGAAGCTGAACCACTAGCCATGAACATAGGCCTGGGCCTCAGCTGTTCCTTGCCACTCCGTGTCGTAAATGGCATATTGGCAAGTTTACGCATCTCATCAGACGCTTTCAAGTTTGATTTTTGGGTCATTTTATTAAACTTTTGTTTTTTGGATTTTACATGCTCTCTACTATGACATTGGGCATCGGCCTTGGCAGACGATGTTGATGGCATTTCATTGTCTTGGCCATGACTAGTGGCAGCAGCTTCAGCACGAGGTGGAAGTGGATCTTGATCTTTCCCTATTTTAACCTCCACATTTTTGTTCTCCATTTTTTAATGTGTGGAATTATATGCCAGTATCAATAGCAATGGCCTACTACTATATATACTGCGCACAACTGAAATGCACCACAGGTATGGATGGATAGTATACTTGATGACACAGAGGTAGGTAGAGCAGTGGCCTTCCGTACCGTACTGCTATATATACTGGTGGTCACTGTCAGCAAACTGCAAAACTAAAATGCACCACAGGTATAGAATAAAGATGGATAGTATACTTGATGACACAGAGGTAGGTAGAGCAGTGGCCTTCTGTACCGTACTGCTATATATACTGGTGGTCACTGTCAGCAAACTGCAAAACTAAAATGCATCACAGGTATAGAATCTAGATGGATAGTATACTTGACGACACAGAGGTAGGTAGAGCAGTGGCCTTCCGTACCGTACTGCAATATATACTGGTGGTCACTGGTCAGCAAAACTCTGCACTGTACTCCTCCTATATAATATACTGGTGGTCCCCAGTACCCACAATAAATCATTGTGAGCACAGATATATGCAGCACCCTGAGCACAGATATGGAGCGTTTTTCAGGCAGACAACGTATACTGGTGGTCACTGGTCAGCAAAACTCTGCACTGTACTCCTCCTATATAATACAGCTGCTCCACAGTCCCCACAATTAAGCAATAAGCACAAACGGAGAGGACGCCAGCCACGTCCTCTCTCTAACATTTCCAATGCACGAGTGAAAATGGCGGCGACGCGCGGCTCCTTATATAGAATCCGAATCTCGCGAGAATCAGACAGCGGGATGATGATGTTCGGGCGCGCTCGGATTAACCGAGCCATACGGGAGAATCCGAGTATGCCTGGGACCCGTGTAAAATGGGTGAAGTTCGGGGGGGTTCGGTTTCCAAGGAATCGAACCCGCTCATCACTAATGAGAACAGAAGACATGGGCACCCTGATAGTTTGTACCCATGTAATTTGTATTCACTCAAATCCCCCCAACCCCCAAACCCCCCCCCCCCAAAAAAAAAAAAAAAAAACAACCACACACACACCTCCTGTGTACTCGTACATAGCCCAAACTCAGCTTGGACTGCCCTGATATGGTGAGCTTCTGTCACAACCTTTTATACCCATGGCAGAAATTCTGTACCATTTTGTAGAGATGGGATAATAGCTCACAAATAAGTACATGATGTCACAAAGCATCATTTGTTTTATTAAACCATACAATGATGATTATAGCCTTGCACGTTAATAGAGTGATAAATGTAATATACACATGTTTTATGATTTATGTAACTAATTTGTGTATATGTGCATATAGAATTCTTCATTTTAACAACATGATATCGCTAATGCACATTTATTTCAATAAACCATAAAATATAGTCATGTATTGTATTTTCGGAAGCATGCTGAATTTGCTGTAATTCAATATAATATTCTAAAAAAAACAATAAATGTTAATCTCCAATGCATTAAACTGAGTTATAATGAGATTTGTGCTGGATGCTGCCAGAGAATTAGATGTATGAGATAAAAGCAAGCATTTAACTTGTAATTGTACAGTAAATCACACAGATAATAATTGTATTACACAATTGAATGTAGATATCTTCAGTAAATTCAGGGATCTACAGTAGAGCAATCATTTCATAGGACCGTGTAGCTGACTTTCACATGTTAAAGCATTTAATTTTACTGTTACAAGCATATTTCACATTAACATATACAAGCACATTGTAATTTGCAATAAGAAATAAAGTAATGGTTCCTAATTTGCAGACTTTAGATATGACGAGATACCACCTCAGTCACTCCTGGGCAGAGTTGGTGCATCTATAACTTTTCATTATTTTGCATATTACATATACTGTATGTATATATATTACCGATGTACACCGGACATTTTTCGGGTTTTGTGTTTTGGTTTTAGATTCGGTTCCGCGGCCGTGTTTTGGATTCGTACGCGTTTTGGCAATACCTCCCTGAAAATTTTTTGTCGGATTCGGGTGTGTTTTGGATTCGGGTGTTTTTTTACAAAAAACCCTCAAAAACAGCTTAAATCATAGAATTTGGGGGTCATTTTGATCCCATAGTATTATTAACCTCAATAACCATAATTTACACTCATTTTCAGTCTATTCTGAACACCTCGCAATATTATTTTTAGTTCTAAAATTTGCACCGAGGTCGCTGGATGGCTAAGCTAAGCGACCCAAGTGGCCGACACAAACACCTGGCCCATCTAGGAGTGGCACTGAAGTGTCAGACAGGATGGCACTTCAAAAGAATAGTCCCCAAACAGCACATGATGCAAAGAAAAAAAGAGGCGCACCAAGGTCGCTGTGTGACTAAGCTAAGTGACACAAGTGGCCGACACAAACAACTGGCCCATCTAGGAGTGGCACTGCAGTGTCAGGCAGGATGGCACTTCAAAAAAATTGTCCCCAAACAGCACATGATGCAAAGAAAAATGAAAGAAAAAGAGGTGCAAGATGGAATTGTCCTTGGGCCCTCCCACCCCCCCTATGTTGTATAAACAGGACATGCACACTTTAACGAACCCATCATTTCAGCGACAGGGTCTGCCACACGACTGTGACTGAAATGACTGGTTGGTTTGGGCCCCCACCACAAAAGAAGCAATCAATCTCTCCTTGCACAAACTGGCTCTACAGAGGCAAGATGTCCACCTCATCATCATCCTCCGATTCCTCACCCCTTTCACTGTGTACATCCCCCTCCTCACAGATTATTAATTCGTCCCCACTGGAATCCACCATCTTAGATCCCTGTGTACTTTCTGGAGGCAATTGCTGCTGGTGAATGTCTCCACGGAGGAATTGATTATAATTCATTTTGATGAACATCATCTTCTCCACATTTTCTGGAAGTAACCTCGTATGCCGATTGCTGACAAGGTGAGCGGCTGCACTAAACACTCTTTAGGAGTACACACTGGAGGGAGGGCAACTTAGGTAGAATAAAGCCAGTTTGTGCAAGGGCCTCCAAATTGCCTCTTTTTCCTGCCAGTATACGTACGGACTGTCTGACGTGCCTACTTGGATGCGGTCACTCATATAATCCTCCACCATTCTTTCAATGGTGAGAGAATCATATGCAGTGACAGTAGACGACATGTCAGTAATCGTTGGCAGGTCCTTCAGTCCGGACCAGATGTCAGCACTCGCTCCAGACTGCCCTGCATCACCGCCTGCGGGTGGGCTCGGAATTCTTAGCCTTTTCCTCGCACCACCAGTTGCGGGAGAATGTGAAGGAGGAGATGTTGACGGGTCACGTTCCGCTTGACTTGACAATTTTCTCACCAGCAGGTCTTTGAACCTCTACAGACTTGTGTCTGCCGGAAAGAGAGATACAACGTAGGTTTTAAATCTAGGATCGAGCACGGTGGCCAAAATGTAGTGCTCTGATTTCAACAGATTGACCACCCGTGAATCCTGGTTAAGCGAATTAAGGGCTCCATCCACAAGTCCCACATGCCTAGCGGAATCGCTCTGTTTTAGCTCCTCCTTCAATGTCTCCAGCTTCTTCTGCAAAAGCCTGATGAGGGGAATGACCAGACTCAGGCTGGCAGTGTCTGAACTGACTTCACGTGTGGCAAGTTCAAAGGGTTGCAGAACCTTGCACAACGTTGAAATCATTCTCCACTGCACTTGAGTCAGGTGCATTCCCCCTCCTTTGCCTATATCGTGGGCAGATGTATAGGCTTGAATGGCCTTTTGCTGCTCCTCCATCCTCTGAAGCATATAGAGGGTTGAATTCCACCTCGTTACCACCTCTTGCTTCAGATGATGGCAGGGCAGGTTCAGGAATGTTTGCTGGTGCTCCAGTCTTCGGCACGCGGCGGCTGAATGCCGAAAGTGGCCCGCAATTCTTCGGGCCACCGACAGCATCTCTTGCACGCCCCTGTCGTTTCTTAAATAATTCTGCACCACCAAATTCAATGTATGTGCAAAACATGGGACGTGCTGGAATTTGCCCAGATGTAATGCACGCACAATATTGGTGGCATTGTCCGATATCACAAATCCCCAGGAGAGTCCAATTGGGGTAAGCCATTCTGCGATGATGTTCCTCAGTTTCCGTAAGAGGTTGTCAGCTGTGTGCCTCTTATGGAAAGCGGTGATACAAAGCGTAGCCTGCCTAGGAACGAGTTGGCGTTTGCGAGATGCTGCTACTGGTGCTGCCGCTGCTGTTCTTGCTGCGGGAGGCAATACATCTACTCAGTGGGCTGTCACAGTCATATAGTCCTGAGTCTGCCCTGCTCCACTTGTCCACATGTCCGTGGTTAAGTGGACATTGGGTACAACTGCATTTTTTAGGACACTGGTGACTCTTTTTCTGAGGTCTGTGTACATTTTCGGTATCGCCTGCCTAGAGAAATGGAACCTAGATGGTATTTGGTACCGGGGACACAGTACCTCAATCAAGTCTCTAGTTGCCTCTGAATTAACGGTGGATACCGGAACCACTTTTCTCACCGCCCAAGCTGCCAAGGCCTGAGTTATCCGCTTTGCAGCAGGATGACTGCTGTGATATTTCATCTTCCTCGCAAAGGACTGTTGGACAGTCAATTGCTTACTGGAAGTAGTACAAGTGGTCTTCCGACTTCCCCTCTGGGATGACGATTGACTCCCAGCAGCAACAACAGCAGCGCCAGCAGCAGTAGGCGTTACACTCAAGGATGCATCGGAGGAATCCCAGGCAGGAGAGGACTCGACAGACTTGCCAGTGACATGGCCTGCAGGACTATTGGCTTTCCTGTGTAAGGTGAAAATTGACACTGAGGGAGTTGGTGGTGTGGTTTGCAGGAGCTTGGTTACAAGAGGAAGGGATTTACTGGTCAGTGGACTGCTTCCGCTGTCACCCAAAGTTTTTGAACTTGTCACTGACTTATGATGAATGCGCTGCAGGTGACGTATAAGGGAGGATGTTCCGAGGTGGTTAACGTCCTTACCCCTACTTATTACAGCTTGACAAAGGCAACACACGGCTTGACACCTGTTGTCCGCATTTGTGTTGAAATAATTCCACACCGAAGAGCTAATTTTTTTTGTATTTTGACCAGGCATGTCAATGGCCATATTTGTCCCACGGACAACAGGTGTCTCCCCGGGTACCTGACTTAAACAAACCACCTCACCATCAGAATCCTCCTTGTCAATTTCCTCCCCAGCGCCAGCAACACCCATATCCTCATCCTGGTGTACTTCAACAGTGACATCTTCAATTTGACTATCAGGAACTGGACTGTGGGTGCTCCTTCCAGCACTTGCAGGGGGCGTGCAAATGGTGGAAGGCGCAAGCTCTTCCCGTCCAGTGTTGGGAAGGTCAGGCATCGCAACCGACACAATTGGACTCTCCTTGGGGATTTGTGATTTAGAAGAACGCACAGTTCTTTGCTGTGCTTTTGCCAGCTTAAGTCTTTTAATTTTTCTAGCGAGAGGATGAGTGCTTCCATCCTCATGTGAATCTGAACCACTAGCCATGAACATAGACCAGGGCCTCAGCCGTTCCTTGCCACTCCGTGTCGTAAATGGCATATTGGCAAGTTTACGCTTCTCATCAGACGCTTTCAATTTTGATTTTTGGGTCATTTTACTGAACTTTTGTTTTTTGGATTTTACATGCTCTCTACTATGACATTGGGCATCGGCCTTGGCAGACGACGTTGATGGCACTTCATCGTCTCGGCCATGACTAGTGGCAGCAGCTTCAGCACGAGGTGGAAGTGGATCTTGATCTTTCCCTATTTTAACCTCCACATTTTTGTTCTCCATTTTTTAATGTGTGGAATTATATGCCAGTATCAATAGCAATGGCCTACTACTATATATACTGCGCACAACTGAAATGCACCACAGGTATGGATGGATAGTATACTTGACGACACAGAGGTAGGTACAGCAGTGGCCTACTGTACCGTAATGCTATATATTATATACTGGTGGTCAGCAAACTGTCAAAACTGAAATGCACCACAGGTATGGACGGATAGTATACTTGACGACACAGAGGTAGGTACAGCAGTGGCCTACTGTACCGTAATGCTATATATTATATACTGGTGGTCAGCAAACTGTGCAAAACTGAAATGCACCACAGGTATGGATGGATAGTATACTTGACGACACAGAGGTAGGTACAGCAGTGGTCTACTGTTCCGTAATGCTACATATTATATACTGGTGGTCAGCAAACTGTGCAAAACTGAAATGCACCACAGGTATGGATGGATAGTATACTTGACGACACAGAGGTAGGTACAGCAGTTGCCTACTGTACCGTAATGCTATATATTATATACTGGTGGTCAGCAAACTGTGCAAAACTGAAATGCACCACAGGTATGGATGGATAGTATACTTGACGACACAGAGGTAGGTACAGCAGTGGCCTACTGTACCGTAATGCTATATATTATATACTGGTGGTCAGCAAACTGTGCAAAACTGAAATGCACCACAGGTATGGATTTATAGTATACTTGACGACACAGAGGTAGGTACAGCAGTGGCCTACTGTACCGTAATGCTATATATTATATACTGGTGGTCAGCAAACTGTGCAAAACTGAAATGCACCACAGGTATGGATGGATAGTATACTTGACGACACAGAGGTAGGTACAGCAGTGGCCTTCTGTACCGTACTCCTATATATTAAATACTGGTGGTCAACAAAATTATGCACTGTACTTCTGCTATATACTACAATGCAGCACAGATATGGAGTGTTTTTCAGGCAGACAACATATACTGGTGGTCACTGCTCAGCAAAACTCTGCACTGTACTCCTCCTATATAATACTGCTGCTCCCCAGTCCCCACAATAAAGCAGTGTGAGCACAGATATATGCAGCACACTGAGCACAGATATGGAGTGTTTTTCAGGCAGACAACGTATACTGGTGGTCACTGTCAGCAAAACTCTGCACTGTACTCCTCCTATATAATACAGCTGCTCCCCAGTCCCCACAGTTAAGCAGTGTGAGCACAGATATATGCAGCACATTGAGCACAGATAAGGAGCGTTTTTTTCAGGCAGAGAACGGATAAAACTGGTGGTCACTGATCAGCTAAACTCTGCACTGTACTCCTCCTATATTTATAATACAGCTGCTCCCCAGTCCCCACATTTAAGATATAAGCAAGCACAAATATTTGCATCAACAATGAATAAACGGAGAGGACGCCAGCCACGTCCTCTCCCTAACATTTCCAATGCACGAGTGAAAATGGCAGCGACGCCGGCTGCTTATATAGAATCCGAATCTCGCGAGAATCCGACAGCGGGATGATGACGTTCAGGCGCGCTCGGGTTAACTGAGCCATACGGGAGAATCCGAGTATGCTTCGGACCCGTGTAAAATGGGTGAAGTTCGGGGGGGGTTCGGTTTCCGAGGAACCGAACCCGCTCATCACTAATAAATATATATATATTATAGTGTCAAAGTGAATGACTTACCGCATGCTTTTAGAGGGGGTGTGGTATAAAAAGTTGATGTTCAGAATGTCATGTTGGCAAGGAGAAGCAAAAGGGATGATAGTAACTAGTGATGAGCGGATTCGGTTTTACTCGGTTCTCAAAACGGCATCTTATTGGCTCACAGATGTCACGTGTTTTGGATAGCCAATAAGATGCCGTTTTGAGAACCGAGTAAACCCGAGTAAAACCGGATTCGGTTTTACTCGGTCTTACTCGGTTCTCAAAACGGCATCTTATTGGCTCACGGATGTCACGTGTTTTGGATAGCCAATAAGATGCCGTTTTGAGAACCGAGTAAAACCGAATCCGCTCATCACTAATAGTAACAAGATCTGTACACTATATGGTAATAGAAAATGTAGAGATCTTGGTTACATATATTTTGCAAAATATATAATAAGCCTCCAGGCCACTTCAAGGTTTCTCTATTACTGAAGGTCCCTAATACTAAGTATAAGTCCAGGGTGCGGAGCCCACCCCAGGGCAGCACTCCATTGATATACTAAAGTGTTAATAGGAAAGAAGCAGGAGCTATGTGTTAAAAAGTGATACAAAAATAAGGGTGTTAGTAAAACACTCCAAAGAGACACATCCTGCTGGTAATTAGTGGGGTTAGGGTTAGGCACCAGGGGCAGGGCCATTGATAAGGGGTAATTTATCGCTCTTTTATCCACTCCTCCTTTTCTCCGTGTGACCCTATTGTTTGTATTATATTACTATATTTCATATCTTTGAAGCTAATGTATAATTTTAACCATTCAGTGATTTATAATAATTAATCACTAATTGCATACCTCCCAACATGACCCTCTCCAGGAGGGACAGAATGCTCTGCTCCTGGACTTCCCTCTTAATGTATGATTGCCATCAACTGTGCTGAAACACCTTTCTTATCCACTAACCTGTTCAAAACAGGTGCCAGCAATCATAAATTAGGAGAAGAGTGCAGAAGCAGAGCATTGTGTCCCACCTGGAGAGGGTCATGTTGGGAGGTATGCTAATTGTATACCTTTTAATAACAACCCTGCAAAACCCTGCAAAAGTTTTATATAAGCATATATATCTTTCAATCATTAGGAATATTCTATTTATGGAAGAATGCACGCCAGTCATATAGAATGTCAAACGTAAGAATGTATTTCAGCAAACAATTGCTACTCATAGAATTTACTTTTATCATTAAACAGTATTGGTCAAATACAATGAAAGTCACCATAGAATATTTTCACAAGTTCAAACTATATAAGAAAGAAATAGTGTGTGTGTGTGTGTGTGTGTGTGTGTGCACTTGGCTAAATAACAGATTCCATAAAATGAAACCTTACATTTATTGATAGATATTGAAAAAATATCTATCTGAAGAAACATCTAAGGGGATTGGTTTTTGTTTATGTATGTGTGTGTGTGAGTGTATACGGGGGGGGGGGGGGGGGAGGGGCAGCATGTGACTGCATGGTCCACAGACCGCATGGGACAGAAGCTAGACTCCATTTTGGGAAAACTCCCATGATTCCCAAGTCTGCAACACATGATTCAAAAGGGAATGCCAGCAGCCATTTTAGGTTTGCAGGTTCAAACACATGGCATTCTTTGCTAGGCCATAAGGTCACATAGCAGAAGCCATTTTATAAACGACATATCTCTGAAAGACTCCACTACATTCCTGAATGTATAAACTACAACGTAATACTTATGTGTCGATTTCACAATTCCAAGCCATCTAATTACATTTCACAATTCCAAGCCAACACAGTATCTCAATAACCAGAACATATTGTATGCTGGCTATGCTATATAATGTAGCCAGTAATTATATGCCAATCCCGTTCTGTACCTTTGGAATAAACACATCCTACATTGTGCTAACTTTTCAGGCCTAAAACCAACTAATTCCAGCCTTCCAAGACCAGCACCACATATCGCATGCTGTCCATGTTATAGGAATCATCACAAGACCAGATCACCAAGTAACCATAAATACCAGCATGCCATTGCTACAAGCACATGACCACTGTAACAAAAGGAAGTATGTGTCGACTTCTATATTTCAGCAAGATACACTATATAAAAGCACTACAATCTGTTATAAATCACCATCCACAAATGTATACCAGAAATGCTATACAGGTACTACAGATTGTCTAATGTTCCAATTACCATTACAGATCACATAATTGCACAAGTACCATTAACCTTTAAGCCATATGTATTTCCAAATTAACTATTCTATGCCAAACGTTTCACAACTACCGCAAACATATATTCAGCTATTACATGTCATTTATCTGTGAGATATAGAGAGAATGATACTTAGCCATCCAGGGCCCGGTGACTGAAGCTGCATCCTTGCAGAAGGTGTCTGTGAGCTGTGTCCAGCTCATTGGTTCAGGGAGAGTGAGTTCTGTGACTTCAAGTAGATATATCATACCTGAGTTCCAGCTATGGGGGCGTGTCATCCACAGGAAGTGAGTGAAAGAGTGAGCAGGCCATGTGAGCTAGGCTTTCCTGTTCAGATGCTAAATAGCCAAGGCCACTTGTATAGATATGTTAATTAGGCCTGGCTAAAGAAACCAATGTTACAAGTTTAATTCTTTGTATAATAGTAAAATATAATATATGTCTCAAATGGATATAAGGAAATTACTCTGTAACAGCCATCTTAATGTGTAGGTACACTGGGCAGCTGCCTAGGGCCCCACAATTCTAGGGGCCTCAGAGCGGGGGCAGGTGGTCACACAGCCAAATCAGCGAAGCAGCATCCTCTACCCGCCTCCCAGCCTGCAGTCAGACAGTGAATATCTGTCAGCAGGGTCGGACTGGCCCACAGGGGAAACCACCGGTGGGCCCCACTGCCTGTGGGCCCACCTCCTCCTCTAGTGATTAGGTTCCAGGCTGTATCCTAATGCACTTTAATTATACATTATACATGTTACCTTATACTGCACAGGACTATGGGACCAGCCCATGCACTCTCTTACGGTTAGGTGGGCCTCTGTGGTGGTCGGCCACACCTCCACTATTGCCTGGCCACATCCTTAAGCATGGGCCCCTACCACTGCATTTCCCCGGTGGGCCTTTCTTGCCCCAGTCCGACACTGTCTGTCAGCATGCTGATTGGTGGATGGCTGGAGCTATCCTTCAATCAGAGCGCTGACATTCACTGTATGGAAGTATGTAGAGATGGTGCAGGACCGCAGGAGGAACATGATAGGATTTTTTAATTAGTTACTGTGAATTGGTTAGGGTCAGTGCATTGCTTTGCTCAGGGCCTACAGTGCTGTTAAGATGGCCATGACTAGGGGGAAGTTAGGGTTAGGCTGCAGGAGTTGGAGGTTAGGGTTAGGCTGATAGAGGGAAGGGATAGGGGAGGCGTTAAAAACTTACTGGGATGCATCGGGATTCTGTCCATTCGGATTCCGCTGTCAGTCTTCCCAATTGCTGAGATAATGTATGCAACCTCGTAAATTCTGTTTACTTTTTGACAACTTGAAAATAATATTCTGTACAAAGCTTATTCCATTCCACCACAAAAAAAAATATACTAGTAATGATTTGGTTATTGACATCTTTCTCTGAAATCAGATCTAGATACAATAATCTATCTTACAATTATGGCACTTATTTATATGTAAATTGAGGACTCCAAATATTCTCATTGAGATTTGATATGAAATTTATGATTTGGGGCCTGATTCAGAGTTGTACACAGACCTGATGGTTTATGTAAATCTCCGATGGTGTGAGCACTGTGCCTGTACAGGTCTTGTTCTGTGAGATCGCACGTAGACCACCCATAGTCGCAGAATGATTAACATGCTGTAGCCATTTGGGCGCGTGTAGGATACAGCAATGGGCAGTGTTCTAGAAAATAGGGGAGTGTTGGCCCTATTTTCAGAGTGTGCCAAGGCCAGTGTGTGTGTGTCTTTCGACACAGCTTCATTGTCCCCACCAGCATGAAAACACCGGCAATACTGAGTAATTCGAGGGCTCCTCAGATGACAACATCTTTTATGGTCATAATACTTGTAGATATGTATACAGCAATAAAGAGATATGTTTTAGCAAAGTTTTATACCCTCTCATTCCACTCTCTAACCTATATTTCCCCTCTATACCTTCTCTTTCCCCACTATACCTTCTTTTTCCCCTCTATACCCTGGCTTTTTGCCTGTATACCCTCTCTTACCCCTCTAAACCCACTCTATCCCTACTATACCTTCTCTTTCCCCTCTGTACCCTCGCTTTCCCCACTATATCTTCTCTTTCCCCTCTATACCTTCTCTTTCCCCTGTATACCCTGGTTTTCCCATCTATACCCTCTCTTTCCCCTCCATACCCTCTTTTTCCCTACTATACCTTCTCTTTCCCCTGTATAATCTTGCTTACCCTTCTATAACGACTCTTTTCCCACCACTCCCTCGCTTTCCCCTCTATAATCTCTCTTTCCCCACTATACCCTGGCTTTCCCCTCTATACCCTATTTTTCCCCACTACACCTTCTCTTTCCCGTGTATACCCTCTCTTACCCCTCTATACATACTCTTTGCCCACAATACCTTCTCTATACCCTCGCTTTCCCCTCTATGCCCTCTCTTCCCCTACTATACCTTCTTTTTCCCCTCTATACCCTCTCTTTCCCCTCTTCACTCTTTCCCCTCTGTACCCTCTCTTTCCCCACTATATCTTCTCTTTCCACTCTATACCTTCTCTTTCCCCTCTATACCTTCTCTTTCCCCTGTATACCCTGGTTTTCCCATCTATACCCTCTTTCCCCTCTATACCCTCTTTTCCTCCACTATACCTTCTCTTTCCCCTGTATATCCTTGCTTACCCTTCTATAACCACTCTTTTCCCACTATACCCTCGCTTTCCCCTCTATAATCTCTCAGAACAGAGGGGACAGGAGAGAAGGCTGTCTGTGACAGGACAGAGGTGACAGGGCCAATACAGAGATGACATGGACAGTCCAGTGGGGAAGAACAAAAATGACAGGGCCAAGATAGAGACCCAAGATAGAGGTGACAGGGACAAGAGAAAGGTGACAGGAACAGGACTCAGGTGACAGGGCCAGGACAGAAGGGAAGGGGACAGCACAGGACAGGACAGGGGTGACATGGGCAGATCCAGCACAGTGGTACCAGGACAGGGGTGACAGGGACAGGAGAGACAGGGCCAGCACAGAGGTGGCAGGGATGGGACAGAACAGGGTTGACAGGGATGAGAGTGAGGGTAGGCAGGGCCAGCACAGAGGTGGCAGGGATGGGACAGGACAGGGGTGACAGGGACAGGAGAGCGGAGAGACAGGGCCAGCACAGAGGTGGCAGGGATAGGACAGGGGTGACAGGGACAGGAGAGCGGGGAGACAGGGCAAGCACAGAGGTGGCAGGGATGGGACAGGGTAGGGGTGACAGGGACAGGAGAGCGGGGAGACAGGGCCAGCACAGAGGTGGCAGGGATGGGACAGGAGTGACAGGGACAGGAGAGTGGGGAGACAGGGCCAGCACAGAGGTGGCAGGGATGGGACAGGACAGGGGTGACAGGGACAGGAGAGCGGGGAGACAGGGCCAGCACAGAGGTGACAGGGATGGGACAGGATAAGGATGAGAGGGACAGGACAGAGGAGAGACAGGGCCAGCACAGAGGTGGCAGGGATGGGACAGGACAGGGGCGACATGGACAGGAGAGCGGGGAGACAGGGCCAGCACAGAGGTGGCAGGGATGGGATAGGACAGGGGTGAGAGGGACAGGAGAGCGGGGAGACAGGGCCAGCACAGAGGTGGCAGGGATGGGATAGGACAGGGGCGACATGGACAGGACAGAGGAGAGACAGGGCCAGCACAGAGGTGGCAGGGATGGGATAGGACAGGGGTGACAGGGACAAGAGAGCGGGGAGACAGGGCGAGCACAGAGGTGGCAGGGATGGGACAGGACAGGGGCGACATGGACAGGAGTGAGGGTAGGCAGGGCCAGCACAGAGGTGGCAGGGATGGGATAGGACAGGGGTGACAGGGACAGGAGAGCGGGAAGACAGGGCCAGCACAGAGGTGGCAGGGATGGGACAGGATAGGGATGAAAGGGACAGGAGAGCGGGGAGACAGGGCCAGCACAGAGGTGGCAGGGATGGGATAGGACAGGGGTGACAGGGACAGGAGAGCGGGGAGACAGGGCCAGCACAGAGGTGGCAGGGATGGGACAGGATAGGGATGAAAGGGACAGGAGAGCGGGGAGACAGGGCCAGCACAGAGGTGGCAGGGATGGGATAGGACAGGGGTGACAGGGACAGGAGAGCGGGGAGACAGGGCCAGCACAGAGGTGGCAGGGATGGGACAGGACAGGGGTGACAGGGACAGGAGAGCGGGGAGACAGGGCCAGCACAGAGGTGGCAGGGATGGGATAGGACAGGGGTGACAGGGAAAGGAGAGCGGGGAGACAGGGCGAGCACAGAGGTGGCAGGGATGGGACAGGATAGGGATGAAAGGGACAGGTCAGAGGAGAGACAGGGCCAGCACAGAGGTGACAGGGATAGGACAGGACAGCGGTGACAGGGACAGGAGAGGCAGGGCCAGCACAGAGGAGGCAGGGATGCGACAGGACAGGACTGACAGGAGAGTGGGGAGACAGGGCCAGACTTAGGGGGTAATTCCAAGTTGATCGCAGCAGGATATTTTGTAGCAGTTGGGCAAAACCATGAGCACTGCAGGGGAGGCAGATGTAACATTTGCAGAGAGAGTTAGATTTGGGTGGGTTATTTTGTTTCTGTGCAGGGTAAATACTGGCTGCTTTATTTTTACACTGTTACACTGCAATTTAGATTGCAGATTGAACTCACCACACCCAAATCTATCTCTCTCTGCACATGTTATATCTGCCCCCCCCTTGCAGTGCACATGGTTTTGCCCAACTGCTAAAAAATTTCCTGCTGCGATCAACTTGGAATTACCCCCTTAGTAAATAGACAGTGGTGACAGCAGCGGGCAATCTGGGCAGTTACCTGACACTCAGTTACAGAACCTACAGTAACAACAACAGGACAAACACTCAGCCTCTTGCCAGCCATGCACCCCGTGCCATCCCCCATACCTCTGCCTCTCCGCTCCCCATTAACTTGTTGCATTTATCATTGATTCCCACGCTGATGTTGTTTTGTTCCAAGTAGCCGGCTCCTGGATCACAGCAGCAGCAGAGGCCGGGAACTGGGAGGGGGCGGAGCATGCAGCTGTAGCGCTGCCCGGCTCTCTGTAAATGTTGCTGCGTAAAGGATCCGGTGTAAGTGCTGCACAGGGACGCCTGGGACATCAGCCACCACACACAGGGGACACTACAGGGGCTTGGCTCTGTGTGATCCGCTGATCACCCTATGGCACTTACTTGCATTGCAGATGGCTGTTCAACGGAGCCTGGGTCCACTAGTAGGCAGCTCGGTGTGGATTGAGAGGAAGAGGGTGGTGTTTCTCTACAGTCCAGGGCAACTGAACTGCACGCCGAACCCGAGACTGGAAGGAGGCGGCGCCTGCATTCAGGTGTACCCCACCGCTGGCAGTGCTGCAGCTAGCGGTGGTGGTGGCAGGGAAGCCACGCTGGCTAAAAGTAGTGTGGTGCGGCGTGTAGTTGCTCTATACTCCTCGGCTCCTCTATTATTGTAGGAAGGGCATGGAACGGCTGGGGACAATGGAGGAAGTGCCCCCTTCAGGGCTGGAGCCCGGCGGCAACGGACTACGTTGTCTCCTGCAGTTCCGCCCCTGTCGCTATACCCTCACTTTCTTCTCTCATAGTTTTGTCTTAGGGACACAAACGTTGGTGCTGCAAAAGCAATAAATGAATGTAATCAATAATCTGAGTTAAAAATATTATCATACGTCAGTGATTTTCAACCTTTTTAAACTCGTGGCACACTAAACAAGATTTCAAAATTGCCAAGGCACACCATCGGTTGTTTTAATGCAACACACCTGCCCCCCAGTAATGCCACACACCACCACCCCCCCAAGTAATGCCCCATACATGCCCTCATATTTCCACACATCAGCTTCCCCACTTAGTAATTCCACACACATGCCCCAAATAGTAATTCCACACACCAGCTTCCCCCTTACCAGCTCCCCCCCCTTAGTAATTCCACACACCAGCTTCCCCCTTACCAGCTCCCCCCCCCTTAGTAATTCCACACACCAGCTTCCCCCTTACCAGCTCCCCCCCCCCCTTAGTAATTTCACACACCAGCTTCCTCCTTACCAGCTCCCCCCCCTTAGTAATTCCACACACCAGCTTCCCCCTTACCAGCTCCCCCCCCCCCTAGTAATTCCACACACCAGTTCCCCCTTATAATATATAGCGGTGAGGAGTGCCTGGAACTCACCACGGATCAGCAAGCAGAGCAGCGTGTGAGTGGGCGGGCGCAGAGACAGCCAGACCGTGACCTATGGTGAGTCATAGGTCACGGTCCGGCTGACTCTGCGGAATGGATATGAACAGGATGCTGCAGGTCTGTGAGGCAGGCAGGCGGCGGCGTGCGGAGATCTGACAGTGAGAGCGGGTCCGTGCAGCGGGGGCGGGTGGCGCCAGTGACAGCTCTTAATGGCGGCAGTGAGCGGGTCCGTGCGGCGGGGTGGGTGACAGCTCTTACTGGCGGCAGTGATCGGGTCCGTGCGGCGGGCGGCGAGCGGCGGCACGCTCAGTTGAAAAAGGCTGTCATACGTACTCAGTTATTAGCAACAATACATTTTATATGGACAACTTATCATGCTGTATAACTTAAATATTACCAATGATATTTAGATGTGTGTGCATATACTGTATAATATATATATATACATTATGTGTGTGTGTGTGTGTGTGTGTGTGTGTATATATATATATATATATATATATATATATATATATATAATGTAGATAAAGCCCGGCACTCCTCTGAATGTAGAACTTGCCCCGGTGCCCTCAGTGTGGAGATTGGACAACTTGTAAAAAATCTGCGGCACTCAGGGACTTGTATTAGAACATCAAAACAGTTTCCATCCATTTTGATGTTCTAATACAATCGTTTTTCCACGAGTCCCTGAGTGCTGCAGATTCTTTCACAAGCTCTCTCTCTCTCTCTCTCTCTATTAATACAGTATATATATATATATTAATATATATATATTTATTTATAAATTAAATATATATATATATATATATATATATATATTTATAGTGTGTGTGTGTGTGTGTGTGTGTGTGTGTGTGTGTACAGGTGGCAGGAGGACTTGCATCTTTGTCTTGGGAGCATTATGATAGTGTCCATGGCAGTGCAAGTCACACTGCCCATTTATTGGAAGGCATGGATAAGCAACAACCTGATGAGTTGACAGCCGTGTTCTCCTGCGGGATAGTCACGCCTGTAAATATCTATAAATATTATCTCTGCAGGGATTCCTGCTATGTGGTTGCTTTGTGTCTGCTAATGAGATATGGTAAACAGTAGCACAGCCTCGTAGATATAATATACAGCTACAATGGACTGCTGCGCACAACAAGTGCAGTATGCCATGTCCATCTCTCAGTGCTGATCCTCAGGAATGACTTATGTTCCCCACTGTCACCTCCTGTCAGACACCCCCTGAGCTGTCATGCAGACAAGTAGAGAGCCGCTAGGTAATGTAATTAGTGTATTAAGCACGCCACAGCCACTAGTATATATATACCATTTATGTGTGTATGATGCAGTATATTTGGATATCAATGCTCAGATCATCAGTTACATTGCAGACTTCCTTACAAGGCTTTCATGTAGGAAACAGGTATAATCACATTGATGACTTGACTTCTTGCATACATTAGTTCATTACATTTGTAACAAGCGTATATATTACACTTCATTAGTGCAGCTTTAATACAAGTCTGAGATATTACTTTCTCTGCATTTAGCAAGACCCTATATACTAGAGCAAGATATATAATAAATGAATACAGGCGTACGCGTATGCTGTAAACACAGCAAGCAAGCACTGCACTCCTGGATAAGTGAACAAGAAGAATATGTTTACTTCAACGTTTCGGGGACCCTGCTCCCCGTCCTCAGGGAGTATATACAAACTTACATGGTGTAACAGGCTTACCTTATACCCCCATCAAACACCCGCTGCAGCCCGTCGCCGCCAGCGTCGGAGTCACCTCACGTAGGTGGTCATTCCGAGTTGTTCGCTCGCAAGCTGCTTTTAGCAGCTTTGCACACGCTAAGCCGCCGCCTACTGGGAGTGAATCTTAGCTTCTCAAAATTGCGAACGAAAGATTAGCAGAATTGCGAATAGACACTTCTTAGCAGTTTCTGAGTAGCTCGAAACTTACTCTTCCAGTGCGATCAGTTCAGTGCTTGTCGTTCCTGGTTTGACGTCACAAACACACCCAACGTTCGCCCAGACACTCCTCCGTTTCTCCAGCCACTCCCGCGTTTTTCCCAGAAACGGTAGCGTTTTTTCACACACTCCCATAAAACGGCCAGTTTCCGCCCAGAAACACCCACTTCCTGTCAATCACATTACGATCACCAGAACGAAGAAAAAACCTCGTAATGCCGTGAGTAAAAAACCTAACTGCATAGTAAATTTACTTGGCGCAGTCGCACTGCGGACATTGCGCATGCGCATTAGCGACTAATCGCTCCGTTGCGAAAAAAAAATAATGAGCGAACAACTCGGAATGACCCCCCGTAATCCGGGACTGGAGCGACGCATCATTCAGACGTAACCTGAGCAGCTTTCCAGTATTGCCATGCCAACATGTAGACACTCCCCTGTGTCCAGATGCTAGTGCTGGGGCTGTATTAAAATTCAACATCATAGTGAAGTACGCAAAATACAATTAGCAAAAGCAGAAAAAAGAACACATACATGTAGTACTAGGGATGCATTCAATATCCCGGCGCTCAGCATACCCGCGCCGGGATCTCGTCCGCCGGGATACCGACACCTATTCCCCCTCTTGGAGTGTCCACAACACCCCTGGAGGGAACGTGGAGAGTGCAGCGAGCCCGCAAGGGGCTCTTTTGCGCTAGCCCCGCTGCCAGCTTTCCGGTGCCCGGCATCCCGCGGTCGGGATTCTGACCGTCGGGATGACGGCGCCGGTATATAGATACCAACCTATAGTACTATTACGTGCATGAAACCTGCACTTTATAGTATTATATAGAACATGTATATATAATAGCACATGAGGAAAAATCACCTTTAAAGGTGATATCAAACTAAGATATATCCCAGCTAGATGGAGTTAATACTGCTATGCTTGCTGTGACAACTATCAGGAGAGCCATACAATTAAAGAAGAGTCTCACGCACAGCGTCTATTCTTCGCTGCTCTGCTAATCAGAGCAGCAGTGACAGGAGCCTCCCAACTGCCATCTACCTCCCCCAGCGCGGGACACTGCGGCCCACACGTGGGACATCGGGACAGTCTCCAAACTCTGGTATTTATTTTCCACACTTACTTATAACATAACATCTCAATAACACAGCCAGTCCATAGACTTAACCAATAATAACATCACAACATTGGGCCTAATTCAGACATGACCGCTGTTGTGCAAAATCGCACAGCGGGCGATTATCCAATGCATGTATACGGCTCATAATGCGTAGGCGTGAGGCCACACTGTGAAAAAAAACCTGCGTCTTTTTTGATAGCTAGACGAACGCAGGGTGATTGACAGGAAGTGGGCATTTGGGGGTGGTAACTGGCCATTATCTAGGAGTGTCAGGAAAAACGCAGGTGTTCCCAAGCGTTTTCCGGGAGGGTGTGACGTCGGCTCCGGCCCAATCAGCCTGAACCTTTCGCACTGTAGGAGTAAGTTCTGGGCTACGTACAGACTGCACAGACTGGAAAAAACGTTCGATGGTGAATGAGTTGCAAACGGATTAGCAGCTGACCGGCGTACGGAAAGCTTTTCTCACGGCGTACACAGACTTGCACGGGACGGTTTTCCACTCTGTCTGGGCGGTGATGATCTAATCTCAAACCTGTGCAAATTTGCAGAGGTGCGATCAGGTCTGAATTACAGTAGTCCTATTATCCACAACCAAAAATGCTTAACAGTGTAGAAGAAAGCAAAAAAAGCACACAGGAATACACTGGCCACAGAAAGAAAGAAAGAAAAAGAAAAGAGAAGAGAAAATATGAGGACATCTTAAAAAGTTAAATAGTAAATATAAAAAGAAAATAGATAATACTAAAGATAACCTATACAATAAAACAAATACAGATAAGAGAAACAGACAGATGAAGTCAAAGAAAGAGACTGAGTAAGAGGGCGAGAAAGAGGAGAGGAAAAAAAGTAGATGGAGCGCTGAAAGAGAGAGAAGAAGAAAGAGAGAGTCAGGAGAAATGAAAGAGAGGAGGAAAGTGAGAGTCAAGGGGAAAGAGAAGATAAATTCCAGGCTGCACAGTGGACAGCATTTAGCAGACTTTTCTAATAAATATATAAACTCCTGGAACAGACAAGAAGCTGCTGATACTTAGCCCTATATTCCAAAGAATGTCCTTGCGCCTGGTAAGAGTTAACAATATTACCAGCATTCCAATGTAATTGTTAATTAATGCAAGTTATTACTACAGCATCAGTATAGCTGAATGCTGAAAGGTTTCTAATACACTAAATGATGTTTATAGAACTCATTCACGTTTCATGCTGTGTATACTGATTTATTTCAGATTACTGCCATATAATATTTAATTCTAAAACTTATTTATATTACCAATTACCATCTAATATATCTATAAGCTGATTACAGGATATTAAATGACATTTTCCCGATCAAATGGTGCCCTCAGCATTTAGATATTTTAATTAAATAAAAAAACAAGCTGAATTTACATGTACTTTTTAAAACCTACAGTAGTTGTTGTGGTAGTAGAAGTGGCTGCTATGGAAACAGTGGCACATTTCCACACTGATAAATATATGATTTGGTCAAACTTGAGACTAGCATCATTTTTTTCTGCCATTTGGATTGTTCAGACAACTGGAAGGGTCATTGCAAAAAGTAAATAAAAAAATTATACAATACTTGTTCCATTATCAGCCTGGAAGCTGTAGTTTATTGAGTGCATCTTCTTCCCTGTAATGCGGCGCGTTGGCCCACCGGCGCTAACAATAGTGCTTGGCTGCTGTACGAGTCTCCGGGAGATCCACAGCCAAAGGGAGGACAGCAGCTTGGCTGCTTCCAGGAGGAGAAGCAGGAGAATCAATACCCGCCTCTCCCCCACTCGCAGTACCTCTGGGCCCCATCCGTGGCACCCCCACACCACCACCCGTGGTGGCTCTGGACCCCCCTCCCCCACCCACAGCACCCCCTCCCCCACCCCAGTGATCCAACACAAACTGAGATTGCTCTGGACGACATGGTCCATAAATTTCAGGAGAGGGGCTATCCACGCAGACTGTTAGAGAAAATTAGATCAAAGGTTCTGAGTACTACCAGACATGATGCACTCCATACCAGCAAAATACCAGCTGACAATATGCGGATGTTACCCTGGGTAAACAGGTTCAATACCAAGAGTAAATATACCAAACAAATAGCCAAAAAATTCTGGCCTATCATTAATACTGATAAGAACCTACCTGCACTCGCGGGCACTAGATTATTACCTTGCTATACCCGGGGCTGTAACTTAGGTGACTTACTTATCAAGAGAGACATCATGAAACTTAAACAAGTTGCCACGACACATTTTCTCAGTCACAAGTTGGGATGCTACCGATGCCTGGGATGCACCACATGTAGATCATTAATCCCAGGTGACACAATTGCACATCCGTACTCTGGGAAGAAGTATACGATTAGACATGCCCTCACTTGCACTACCAAATTCGTCATATACGTCCTTACTTGCCCATGTGGTTTAAATTACGTGGGCAAGACGGAAAGACAGTTCAGAGAAAGAATGGCCGGCCACAGGTCGGCTATTAGAGCTGCGCTTGAATCTGGCACTAGCGACCAACCAGTGGCTCGCCACTGTGCGGCAGCTAGGCACAACATAGCCAGTATTAGAACTAAGTTAATCGATCACGTTCCCTTTAATATAAGAGGAGGTAATAGGAAGAAATTATTATTACAACTTGAGAGTAAATGGATTTACACCCTGGGTACCCTGTCTCCAAGGGGCCTGAACGACTCATTGGGTTTACAATGTTTCTTATAAGTGCCACATATTTGTTTCAACCATGATATATTGCTTATCACATTAAATTACATACTAAGTATTAGGCATTTATAGTACAGTGCTAGCTATAGCTATCAGCATAGATGGTTGGTAGATCTGCCAATAACTCCAGCAGGATTTCTTTTTATTATGCTTTTATCATTATATGTCAGTTTGCTTTGTTATTGTTGCTGTCCGGTTACCGGGACAACGTGACGCTGTGTCTATCTGATAGGCTGCGGGCGGTGGTCGCTCCCGGATGACGGCACTGCAAGGACGCGCCTCTGATGATGCGGCTGGACTCGTGGACGCTGGAGCCCGGGGGCGAACACACAGCCACGGCAGATCAGGTAATTATGTGTTTATTCGTAAGTGTATAAATGTCTGTTACTTTGCTACACAATGTTTGTTACTCCTGATGACGGGCTGATGCCCGAAACGTCGAATTAAAGCACCATTTGCATCTTTCCTTAAGTCTCTGAGTGCCACCATCTTTGCACGCATACATTGGGTCGCCATACCCTTGGGAGGCACCAGAGCAATATTTCTGTTTTTCACTAGAGTCACTAGTGCCGGATACTTGGATTTATATATATATATATATATATATATATTTATATATACTGTAGATAGATAGATAGATAGATAGATAGATAGATATGTATAGTAACACTGAGATCCAAAGAACAATATTTTTCTCATTGCGAATATAAATTTAGGTTAAGAATAAAACAGTTTATTGAAGTCAAATTGGTCTTAATCACCCCAATGGGAAGAACTTGCATTTGCATTACCTAATGGTTCTTAAATATTTATAAAGTGCACATCACAAACTATACATTTATTCCAGTTATTGCAAGACGTCCGACACCACCAGCATTTACTAGACTTGCTTTTATTTTTGCTTTGTTACAAACATGTTACTTCAATTGATTTACCATAAACGTACAAGGATGATATCTTTATCTGGGAACCTATCAAGGGCATTCTAAAACGGATAATGTGATACTGTAGGGTACACATGGAGAGATCCGTGCTTAAATTCTAAGCAATCTGACCAGATTGCTTAGAAATTAAGCACGAATCTCTCCGTGTGTAGGGTGCTCTAGATTTAGCATGCTCTAGATTTGGCATGCTGGGTGCAATGAGCACCCCCCCATCCCCCCTGAGCGGGGGGAGAGTACTGAGCAGGGGGGGGGGGGGGGGAGATGTGTGCTGAGCGGTCTGTGCTAGATCGCTCGGCACACATCTCCCACATGTGTACGGGGCTGTAGAATAGACAGGATCATTGTGTCTCTTCTCAAATCACTGCACAAAATGATTTAATGAGCAGGGGGACCAGGGTGTCAACATGATTAGAAAGTAGCAAAAAAAAATTCTTTGCTTTTAAAAAACGTGTTTTTTTTTTTTATTGTAACAAGCAATGACATTAAATTATGGAAAGCAACTATGCCAAGCATGCTTGCTAACGTACTTTATACAGGCTAGAATATTCTGTAAAATATACATAAAGTGGGAGAATACACAAGCACAGGCATGCACAATTACTATTAAATTGATATAGAGACTTTTTATTTGATATACTGCATGCACTACTATATGATACGATAGACAATCTTATCAAAGGTGGATCCTGTCTAAAGCAAATTTATATCATATATTTAGAAGAAAATATACATTTTTGGAGAAAAATGGCTTCATAGCATGTGGCAGCGCAACAACCCACAACCCCCGTTTTCTTCACATATCATGATGAACATCCCAATCGTGGGAACACTGGACAGCAGGACCATAGAAAGCATTGAAGGGTCCGTACATGTGGGAGGCCTACTTGCCTACTTTCCCTAAATGGCCGGGAGGCTCCCGAAAATTGGGTGGCCTTCCCCCCCCCCCCCCCCCCCCCGATTCTGAAAGAACAGGCAAGTTTCCCAGTTTTACAGGTACCCCCCCTGCCTGGGTGGTATTCATGTGACCGGCAGTCGGGAGACCAACAGTCACATGACCTCCTCTAGCATCCCGACCCCTCACTATCTCGATGGTCGACATGCCGACCAACAGGGACCATTTCCACTCGTGGGTGTCCATGACACCCATAGAGTGGGAATAGAACCCCTGGCGACCGCAGGTCGCCACTAAGCCCGCAGCGTGGCGAGCGCAGCGTGGCGAGCGCAGCGTGGCGAGCGCAGCGAGCCCGCAAGGGGCTTGCTGCACTCGCCCCTCCCCGCCGGAATCCCGGCGTCGGTATGCTGCCGGGATCCCGGCGTCGGTATGCTGACCGGCGGTCTCCTGACCGGCGGTCAACCATACTACACCCCCCTACCTGGCTGCCCACTTCATAGTAGCCATGCCCCCTACAGTATAATGCTGGTAATTTCGACATTACAGAGCATGGGGCATGGCTACAATGATGTGATTGCTGTAACCATGCCCCCACTCCGCCTCCAACTATTGTGGGAGGTGTGGCTAAATTCTGGAGGAATGCCCACGCCCCTACCACAGATATTATTATGTGCCAAGGAGTGGGGCACTCTTGTAGACCCTAGGTAGTGGTACAGGGGCACAGGAATATTTGTGGATCACAGGTAATCACAGGTGTCACTGAAGCTACTGTAAGTGAAAGACATGTCTTCCGCTGTGATGCTCTAACACAGTCTCACACAGTCAAGACAAGATGGCCTTTACTTGTGCTCAATAGAGATCTTGGTGGCCATCTTGGGATAGGGCATGAAGACTCCCTGGGGAATGTGAAGACTGGAATCTGCACAGAAGCACAAGAACAAATGACTCACTAATCCCAAAGAGCTTTTGATACACAGCCAGGACGCTCTTATGAAACTCCCACGTGAATCCTACAAGTCAGGGTGGTTACATGCATTGTCCCATTTTGTGCCCTTTTTTCACAGAAAGATAGATCCTGGCAAGTAAATTCGCATCTGCACTGCGTGCAAAAACCCACTGTTTATGCCCATGAACAGAGATCCATGCAACGCAGAATTAGCCCTTATGTCTGTGTAAGAATATGTGAATGTGATATGTGTTCTACAAACAGGCAGTGGTTATGGTTACTTTGTATACCTTGCAGTGTAGCATGGTATTGCTGCTGGACCTATGCACAATGTACAACTCTAACTCATGGGGCCAAATGTAATAGAGAGAGAGTTTTAAAAGGTTAGAAATTTGGTAAGGTTTTGCAGTTTTTTTAAAGTGGCAATCATTTACACAGCAAGATCAACCTGGTTTTGCAGTGTAAATGATTGCCACTTTAAAAAAAAAAACGGAAAAACCCTTACCAAATCTCTCACTTTCTGAAAGTCTCACTCTATTACATTTTGCCCACGGTATCTATTGTCAGGGGAACAAATCCTGATGTGTTTCACATTTAATAATACATTTTTAGGTGATAATGTGAAAGCTGAAATTAATTAACCATGTGATCCAAATGTAACAGACGGCAATGATATGAGATGACATTTAACTTTTGCAGTCTCACACCAAACATTTGCAAAATGTTACATAAAGCATCTGTACAGACACACAGGAAAATTGGGAATGGGGACATGGTACAGTGCGTGTGTAGTAGAAAACACTCATTTGTGCAAAATATGGTGGCCCCATAGAACTTTGTTTACTTTCATTTATTTCTGTATATTATAACTAGCTGTACTACCTGTTCTTCGCACAGGAGTTTCTGATTTTCACGGTTGTAAATATAAATGAGTGTTAAAAGATTAGTATATCTATAGAGGTGTAAATTTGGGACGTCTTCATGTAAGTAAATATCAATCCATGGTTCTTAGCGTTACCTGAGGAGCACCTGTAGCAGATGTGGTAAAAAGTGACAGGACCATTTTTGTAGTTTACGAAATTCTACACATTGGAGGTGCAATCCAAATTTTGATCCAAATGTCCGTTTGGGCATTATCGTTCACGCAACGCAAGCCACACATCAGTATTGACATCATTATGTCAACCCCCATTTCATCCCCTCTGGAGAGCTTTATTAAAATTCTAACTACTTTGTTTTTCTATTTCCCACCTGAAGAATACCTCTGTTACATTTCAGCTTCCTAACATATGGGGAAGTAAGAGAATTAGTGATGAGTCAGTGAGTGAGTGAGTCAGTGAGTGAGTGAGTCAGTGAGTGAGTGAGTCAGTGAGTCAGTGAGTGAGTGAGTGAGGGCGGGATGTACTAAGCCTTGAAAAGTGATAATTTCACTGTGATAAAGGACCAGCCAATCAGCTGCTAACTGCCATGTCACATGGTGTATTTGAAAGTGACAGGAGCTGGTTGGCTGGTAATTTATCACAGTGAAATTATCACTTTTCAAGGCTTAGTACATGGGTCTTCAATCTGTGGCCCTCCAGCTGCTGTGGAACTCCAAATCCCAGCATGCTCTGCCACAGTTTTGCTATTAAGGCATTCTAAAACTGATGAAGGGCATGCTGGGATGTGTAGTTCCACAGCAGCTTGGGGGCCAGAGGTTGAAGATCCATGGCTTAGTAGTACATCCTGCCCTGAGTGAGAGATACAGTAAAAAGTGACAGGACCATTTTTGTAGTTAATAAAATTCTACACACTGGAGGTGCAATCCAAATTTTGGTCCATTTGGGCGTTATCGTTAACGCGGGCTGGGTGAGCGGCGGCCGGGATCCCAGCGGTCGGCATACCGACGCTGGGATCCCAACTGCCAGGATGCTGGTAGGGGGGAGAGCACTATGAAGCCCGCCACAGGTTCATGGACACCCACGAGTGGGAATAGCCCTAGGCCCCCTACCAGCATCCTGGCAGCTCGGATACCGGCATCTGTATGCTGACCAATGGGATCCCAGCCGCCGGTCACCTGATTACATCCTGTTCACGCAAAGCAAGACACACATCGGTAATGATGTCATTATGTCAACTCCCTTTTCATCCCCTTAGGGGAGGTTTATTAAAATTCTAAATACATAGTTTTCCTATTTCCCATCTGCAGAATACCTATGTTAAGTTTCAGCTTCCTAACATATCAGGAAGTAAGAGAATTAGTGATCAGTCAGTCAGTCAGTGAGGGCTTTCGCATTTATATATATACAGATGGGTCCACGGTTATCTTGGCTAGTTTGCTGCGCCTAGGCACAACATGGTTTATTAACATAAACCCGTCATCTATTGTTCTCAGCCGCAATACAATACAGAGAACAATGCAGTAGGGGATTAAGTCATTACAGCAGGGGATTAAATCCGACTGCCCAGTCTCAATTAATCATATTAAAGGTCAAGATAAACATGGACCCATCTGTACCTATTTAGAGAATTGTTTTATTCTTAGATACCATTTAGACAACCAAACCCAAATAAAGGCAAATGTTTTCATCCATCTTTCCAGTTTTCTGTGCTTGTAAATCATGCCATAGAGCGAGTCTACACTTCCCTGCATCCCTGGACAGCTTCAGGAGCCCACATTTTTCTAGAACAGTAGTTTTCACTTCGGTTCCCTCTTGGTAGCCCATTTGCATTGCAAAGCCAGGATTTTTATACAAAAAAGAAAATTCTCTATACCCCTAAATGCGGTAGCAACTACCCCTGTGGATACTCGTAGCACATGTTGAGGACTGATGTTATATAGGATGGTGGCATTCCACAGAGAACTACTTGTAAAGTCGCACAATGAAGGTTTCAGCAATTTCCCAAAAATAGGGTGTTCATTGTAATGCCACAATATATTTGGGAGGTGGGTGGGAGGGTTTAGGTTATAGAGCCTCCAGAGATATGAAAGTCTGTTCTATAAAGTCAGAGATTTTGGTGTTTGTTTTATTACAATACCACAAGAGGGGTCTCGTCTATAAAGCCACCAGAGATATGGAGGTCTGTTTCAAAAAGACACACGAGATATGCAGGTCTGATTGTAAACTCACTATACACTTGGCTTCTGCACTGTAAAACCATAGGTCTGTATTGTAGACAACTTAAATAGAGCATTGTGCACCCATCAATAATGACATGATAAGAAATAGAAAAGAGAAAGAAAAAAAAAAGGGTTCTAGGAATAATTCTGGGATTAGGCAGGGTGGGCAATAAGTGGCCCTCCAGTTGCTGTGGGACTACACATCCCTGCATGTCCTGACACAAGTTTGCTATCAGTGCATGCTAAAATTGTGGCTGGGCATGCTGGTATCTGTAGTTCAATAGCAGCTGGGGGCCTGCTTATTTCCTGCCCCTGAACAGTATAGATAGACAGGGGCAAATGCAGGATTTCAAGAGGGTGGTTTCCAAATACAATCCACAATTTCCTGCTCTGTGGAACAGTGGAGCAGGGGTGGGAGTCTGGGGGAGCCACAGGGGTAGCAAGTACTGACCCTGGAAATTAAAGTACACATTGGTCTTTTTATGCATTGGACACTGTATGGAATACATAATTAATAATGAACACTATAGATGGTCTATGGTATATAGGCTGTATCTAACATATTTATCTAATAGAAATTACATAAGTGGTCAGGAAAGGGTTAAACATCCCATAGTAAATTAACACACCAACATAATATTACCAGTAGGAGACAGGACTGCAAATTCTAAGCACACATTCTCCCACCTTATGGTAAGGCGCCTATCTCTTCTTTCTGGCAGCTAATGTCCGGTGCATTGATTGAGTGCTCAGATCCATACACACAGCAAACTTGGTAAAAGAAGTTGTTACCACTGGGCATGTGCAGCAGCTCCGCTCTGTCCCTTACACTGCATGTTGTGGCGGCAGCTTTAGTAATCATATTATAAATATATATTATTGCTTATGTGGTCATAATTTCAGCTGCTGGCCGTGAGGAGGGTTTTTTTCTGGAGTGAGGACTTTTCTTGCACCAGTAAGAAGATAATTAGTAAATTAATCAATTCATGAAATTGCTGAAATATATTTACATTGTTATACAGGTGTATAACTGAATTTGACCTTTCATATTCCAATATAATTATTTATCAGTTGACCCCATCATTGGTATTACATAAATCTCTATAATGTCTACAAGGCATTGATTCTCCTAAGTGATTAATGAACTTCCACGTAGGGGAAGATGTATTGGAGAGAGATAAAGGGGCCCATGTACTAAGGGGAGATAAGGGTCCAAAAGAAAACAAAGAATATCCCTCTACATATCGCTTCTTTATATGTGCTAAAGGGATTTCTCTGCCTTTAGCCTGGTAGCGCTAAGAGCAGGCTAGAATATTGGTGCTGCCAAAGTCACCTAAGGCAGTGTTAAGTGACCCAACTATTACTAAGGATGAATGTCACCTAGTCATCTGCTGTCTCCTTCAGCACTGGCTTTGTCACCTCCATCTGCTGTCATTTGCCTCTAAGCACGTAAAAACTAATGAGAAGCAAGCTGCAGAACGTTAAGTTTTTTATATTTGTCCATTTGTTAATAAAGTTTGTTTAAAAAACCGTCACTGCTGAAACTACACGGGACTTGGGACAGGAGAGGAGACCAGAGAAGTGACAGATGCAAGTCTACAGTACAGTTAAGATGCGCAATGCATCTCTGCTGACACCGTATAGGGGGTGACGTAACATTCTCTCTCCTCATCGGGGCAATTTTCTCTAACGTCCTAGAGGATACTGGGGTCCACATTAGTACCATGGGGTATAGATGGGTCCACTAGGAGCCATGGGCACTTTAAGAAATTAATAGTGTGGGCTGGCTCCTCCCTCTATGCCCCTCCTACCAGACTCAGTTTAGAAAATATGCCCGGAGGAGCCGGTCATGCTTTGGAGAGCTCCTGAAGAGTTTTCCACTTTTATTTTTATTGTTTGTTATATTCAGTCAGGGCTGTTTAGGCAACAGCCTAACTGCTTCGTGGGACTTAGGGGTGAGAACGGCCTAAGTTATTTGCAAGCCACACCATGGTGCAGCGTACCCTCCCGAAGCAAGCACCCACCCCCTAACAGAGCCTGAAGAGTGAAGAGTGGTGAGTACAATGCTGGCACTCCGGTTAGCGGGTCATCGGCGGGAATGGCGGCACAAGGGTAGGAGCGCAGCCTGTAAGTAGAGCTGACAAACACACGATGCGGCGGGTCCCTCCATGAGTGGCGCGCGGGTCCAACTATCTTACCCACACTGACTACACAGCTAACAGAGGTTTTTACAGCTAGTTAGCTCAATCTTACAAATCCTCAGGGCCAGTATAAAGAATAAAGTGCGGGAAGCCACACGCCATTTTAGGGAGCAGAGCTTCCCACTGAGCGGATCCAGCGGCTCTCCGGTGCAATTTCCCTCTGCAGCTCTGACAAGGCAGCAATACAAGGGACGCGCAGCTCCTCTGACAGAACCCCAAATTTCCACTGTGGTACCAGGGGGTCTTAGTGAGGGGGGGATCAGTGTAGCTGTTATAAACACTATACTGGTGCTTGCTTATTGCGCCCCAGCTTAGTTTTACTACTGCTGATAGGGGCGCTGTGTGGCTTGCTCTGAATTCTGTGTCTCTCTGAGACTCTGCCTACATATACTGTGTTTTCACCAGTGTGTGTGTGTGTGTGTGTGTGTGTGTGTGTGTTTGTGTGTGTATAGGTGTCCTTTACAATGTCCAAGGACTGTGTTTCTTGTACAGCTGAATTTCTCTCATCCACTGGGGACTCACTACCCTGTACTCAGGATAGTGTTCACTCCAAGTCCAGTGGTGCTGAACTCCCGTGGTTGACTTCCATTAAAGGGATGATTTCAAATATTTCTACTAAACTGTCTAATAATGAAATGGAAACACAATTCTTGAGGAAGTCTGTGGATGACCTGATACATAGAGAATCAGCTCCCATACCCGCACCCCAGGCTCTCGCCATTTACCCACAAAAACCCTGGCCCAAATCATGCAGACTGACACGGATTCTGATACATCAGATCAGGAAGAGGGGGAAGTAGATGCGAGTGGGGGGGGGGGGGGGGGAGATACCATCCTATCACAGGGAATTCAGGCCCTCATTGAAGCTGTCAGAACTGTCCTACATATCCATGGCAAGTCAGAGGAGGAATCTTATTTTAACACAAAAAAGAAATCCTCTGTTAATTTCCCCACTTCAAAGAAATTAAATGCCCTCTTTGAAGAAGTGTGGGTTAACCCTGATAAAAAGTTTCAGATCCCTAAGAGATTGATTTCTTC